>NW_026126273.1:0-116835 GCF_943737965.1 Phodopus roborovskii
CGATTTTATAATGAAAGAATTTAATAATTACATCTTTAAATATGTAAGCCGTTGACCTTTTTTTGTATCATCAATTCCTGGGCAGACTTGCCAGGTATGAAACTGTATGCTGTCATCACGCATTTTTAAAATGCCGTCAGTTAATCGTCAGATAATCATACTGTCTTGCCTGATGAATTCTGTTGGCCTGACATCATCACAAGCGCCTGAATCTCTGTTGTGGTGCGGCAGGACATGAGATAATGGGCCCAATCCTAGCATAGCAGTAGCAGCCACAATGTTGATAACAGCTGAAAAGATGGCAGCAGCAGGGGCATCACCAGCATAGCTGAGAGAGAGATGTTCTTCCGTGTTCTGAGTCGTCATCCTTTTGCCAGGTCTCGGTGATGGTGCCGACCTCCTAGTGCCACTCCTTCTTCTCATGGTAGATCACAACCGATGTGAAGATGTGGAGGAAGAACTGGTAGTCAACAGCCAGCCCACTGTGCCGGCCTTGGTGAAGTCCTTGTACTTCTCAGGGGGCACCGTGCAACCTTCGGGACTCAATCACCCAGCATGCCTCGTGCTCTGGGTGATGCATAGATCATTCAGAAAATGCTCTGCCCATGTCTACAACTTTCCTAACCTTCTCCCTGACAGATTTTTGCACCCTAACCGTAATTGGTGATGGCACTGTCTGTCCTTTACATAATTTAAAGAATTAAATAAATCAGTAGTAGCTAACTGTCACAATAAATAGGGGATGTAGCATTTTACTGGCAGGGAAGCATGGCCAGACTCCAGTCATGAAGGATGTCATCATCATCAATTGAGTCAATGAATCATAAAATGTGAAGATATTGCATATTATCTCCACAAGAGGGGAGCTTTACAGGTCTCTTCATGGACTGGAGGATTGTTGTTCACATAACTTTACAAATATTTACATTATCTTGGGGATTATCACAGATTGTCAATTAAAATTCATTAATTATGTAATTAGATGATCTGTGGCACCAGATTCCAGGTGTCATGGACGATATAATCATTGTTTTATATAATTAAATAATCAAATAATGAGTTCCTGTAACATCATCCACTTCCCTAAGGTGGCTCCAAACCAGGCTCATGAACAATGCTGTCGTGATTAATTTAAATATTTTAACTACATAATTGATATTAAGATGGTCTATAATAATTGCCTCCCACATCGCGTCACCACAATCCACTGATCATGGATTATCTAATGTCCTATTTTAATAATCAAATAACAACATAATCAGAGGATGAAATGGTCTGCCATACTCCACACAATTGACTCTCTGTTGCCTCCCACATGATTGTGGGAAACTCCCAGGTTCATCAGTTATTTAATCGCAGAGCAGAGTAGTAACATGTTTAAATGCTGAACTGTCATTGTGTATGCAGGGTTTTTAGAAGATATCACATATTTAATGTTGGGCGGCTGCCTCAAAAGAGATGGACTGAAATACAATAATCACAAACTCTACTCTAACAAATGGATTGTCACATTCCTGAAGGAAGTCATCAATGGCAAACTCACCTTTTGATGAATAATTGTGAGTCTTATTTGTCTTTTGTTCCATAGTTTGACTTCTTAGGAGAGAGAGTATTCATAAACAGAAGACTTTGAACTGTTTCTCCACAGACTACGTCTCTGTTGATGAGGTAATCTTGAATTTGGTAACCAGTAAAAGCTGTAGGCACACCTGGAGAGGAGTGGCTATGACTTGTTTAGGCGAATCAAATGCTGTCATTAAAAGTTTTAGGAGATAGTTACCTTAGGTGACTGTAATGTCCCATGATAGCACTTTCTCGAAACTTCTCTCTGGTCCTTGGCCCATGATACCATGATACAAAATACAAGCAGGGTTGCCAGGCAACATTTATGAACCAACATTCTGTCACATTCTAGTGCCCCTCCCACATGCTTGAAGGAGTATACCCACCGATGAACTAACCTTACAGCCTCACTGAGTTTCTCACAAAAACAAAGCAGGGCTCTTTCTTTTGAGTTCTACATATTTACCAATCTCTCAAGCTACAACTTGCCTATAGTGACATAAGCATGAAAATGAAAGCATCATTGTGCCATTCAAGTACAATGATGAGTATTTTAAACCTGTTTTCTATGCTTCAGTTTTCTAATTTCTAGAACGGAAACAATACAATTAATCGCCTGTACCATAATCCCTTTCCCTTCATTGAAAATAAAATTAACTCCTCTTCATCCTCTTACCTTTAGAAGAGCTTAATCCCATGGTTTCTCAGAGTTGTTTAGATTTGCATTCAGCTGATGATTAAGGATTTTGAGCAGGGTCTTAAGTCTCTTTCAGTTATTTTGGATTCCTCAATTGACTGTTCTATATTAAGTCCTGTACCCCGCTTTCTAATATGGCTATTTAGAGTGATTTATTGTTGGTGGGGTGTCATGTTACCAGCCCGACAGAGTTCAATAGATGAGATTCCCTGATCAGGAGATTATTCAGTTATTCCATTTGTAAAATCGGTGGTCACTGTGTCCTTCATGGGTCAGTTCTGTTGCAACCTCTCAGAAACTGATGATGGGAAACAGTAGAGTTTTTTTTTTTTTTTAAATCGTGTAATCATTCGATTGTTAAAAAAATCTACTATTACGTAATCAGTAATCACCATATAAGGCAGTGTCCCCCATTTTCTGGGCACTGCTTCTGATACCGATCTACTGCTGTGTCAACCACTCAGCAGCCAGATGACAGATGACACCATCATGGCTTACGCAATCTAATAAGTTAATAATTGGATAGTCCTCCATACTTAACTTTCATAAGATGGAACCAAACTCCAGTGATTGACAAGGAAGTAGTACTTACATAACTAAATAATTGCACGTGAGTAACTCCCATGGAGGAATGGCCCAACTCTAGTCAAGAAGAACAATATCTTCATCGACTTAAATAATTAATATATAATGAAATATGATTGAATAATGCCATGGTGGTGCATTCTTAAATCCCACATGGAGTAGTCAGACTGATATCTTCCTGGAATAATGATGTTTTTAAAAAAATTATATTGATAATTATTTAGAGGGCCTTTTATAGTAACACTGACGAGATGGCACCAAAGTCCTCAACCTATCGCTGATGTAAAGATCAATTTACATAGCTAAATGGTGAAGAAATGAGATGATATTACATTATCAACTCCCAAAATCTTACTCCAAAAGGGACTTCTGGTCCATGACATTACCTGTATTTTAAATACGTAAATTAAATGGTGAATTATTACTTAATTTCCTAGTTTAACATTTAAAGAAGTAAGTGTAGTATTAGATGACGTGATGATCTGGTACAATGGTCTCCCCTAAGGAGGCTCAAAACTCCAGTGATCACTGAATACATACTGACAGATTTTAATAATTAAATGAATAAACCTTAAACAAGTGGATGGTGTTTTATGCGTGAAGCCTAAATGATTGCTCAATAGTGAAGAGACATTGAATTCTTAACCATAGATTTGAACAAAAAATGAATGAATAAAGAGATAATTTCTCATAGTTCACCCCTAGAGAGATAACAAAATGATATCAACATTGACTTAAATAAAGAAATGAAGAATGTTAGAAAGAAAGATAGATAGATAGATAGAAAGAACTCACAAGATACAATTTAACACCTACAAGTTGGATCCAGACTCCACTCATTCCTGAGTAGAAAAACACAGATTTGAATAATGAAAAAATCAGATAGTTAGATCGTCTGTCACACTTGAGTCACACAAGGTTGCGCCAAACTTCAGGGATCACCGATTTTATAATGAAAGAATTTAATAATTACATCTTTAAATATGTAAGCCGTTGACCTTTTTTTTTTTGTACCATCAATTCCTGGGCAGACTTGCCAGGTATGAAACTGTATGCTGTCATCACGCATTTTTAAATGCCATCAGTTAATCGTCAGATAATCATACTATCTTGCCTGATGAATTCTGTTGGCCTGACATCATCACAAGCACCTGAATCTCTGTTGTGGTGCGGCGGGACGTGAGATAATGGGCCCAATCCTGGCATAGCAGTAGTAGCCACAATGATGATAGCAGCTGAAAAGTGGGCAGCAGCAGGTGTATCACCAGCATAGCTGAGAGAGAGATATTCTTCTGTGTTCTGAGTCGTCATCCTTTTGCCAGGTCTCGGTGATGGTGCCGATCTCCTAGTGCCACTCCTTCTCATGTTAGATCACAACCGATGTGAAGATGTGTAGGAAGAGCAGGTAGTCAACAGCCAGACCACGATGCCGGCCTTGGTGAAGTCCTTGTACTTCTCGGAGGGCACCGTGCAACCTTCTGGACTCAATCATCCAGCATCCCTCGTACTCTGGGTGCTAGATCATTCAGAAAATGCTCTGGCCATTTCTACAACTTTCCTAACCTTGTCCCTGACAGATAATTGCACCCTAACCGTATTCGGTGATGGCACTGTCTGTCGTTTACATAATTTAAAGAATTAAATAAGTCAGTAATGGGTAAATGTCACAATAAATAGGGGATGTAGTATTTTACTGGCAGGGAAGCATAGCCAGACTCCAGTATGAGGGTCATCATCCTCAACTTAATAAATGAATCATAAAATGTGATGATGTTGCACATTAACTCCACAAAGGGGAGCTTTACAGGTCTCTTCATGGAATGGAGGATTGTTGTTTACATAACAATACAAATGTTTACATTATCTTGGGGATTAACACAGATTGTCAACTTAAATACATTAATTATGTAATTAGATGATCTGTGGCACCAGATTCCTGGTGTCATGGACGATATAATCATTGTTTTATATAATTAAATAATCAAATAATGAGTTCCTGTAACATCATCCACTTCCCTAAGGTGGCTCCAAACCAGGCTCATGAAAGATGATGTCGTGATTAATTTAAATATTTTAACTGCATAATTGATATTAAGATGGTCTATCATAAATGCCTCCCCACATCGCTTCACCACAATCCACTGATCATGGATTATCTAATGTCCTATTTTAATAATCAAATAACAACATAATAAGAGGATGAAATGGTGTGCCATACTCCACACAATTGACTCTCTGTTGCCTCCCACATGATTGTGGGAAACTCCCAGGTTCATCAGTTATTTAATCGCAGAGCAGAGTAGTAACATGTTGAAATGCTGAACTGTCATTGTGGATGCAGGGTTTTTAGATGATATCACATAATTAATGTTGGGCGGCTGCCTCAAAAGAGATGGACTGAAATGCAATAATCACAAAGTCTACTCTAACAAATGGATTATCACCTTCCTGAAGGAAGTCATCAATGGCAAACTCACCTTTTGATGAATAATTGTGAGTCTTATTTGTCTTTTGTTCCATAGTTTGACTTCTTAGGAGAGAGAGTATTCATAAACAGAAGACTTTGAACTGTTTCTCCACAGACTACGTCTCTGTTGATGAGGTAATCTTGAATTTGGTAACCAGTAAAAGCTGTAGGCACACCTGGAGAGGAGTGGCTATGACTTGTTTAGGCGAATCAAATGTCATTAAAAGTTTTAGGAGATAGTTACCTTGGGTGACTGTAATGTCCCATGATAGCACTTTCTCGAAACTGCTCTCTGGTCCTAGGCCCATGATACCATGATACAAAATACAACAGGGTTGCCAGGCAACATTTATGAACCAACATTCTGTCACATTCTAGTGCCCCTCCCACATGCTTGAAGGAGTATACCCACCGATGAACTAACCTTACAGCCTCACTGAGTTTCTCACAAAAACAAAGCAGGGCTCTTTCTTTTGAGTTCTACATATTTACCAATCTCTCAAGCTACAACTTGCCTATAGTGACATAAGCATGAAAACGAAAGCATCATTGTGCCATTCAAGTACAATGATGAGTATTTTAAACCTGTTTTCTATGCTTCAGTTTTCTAATTTCTAGAGCGGAAACAATACAATTAATCGCCTGTACCATAATCCCTTTCCCTTCATTGAAAATAAAATTAACTCCTCTTCATTCTCTTACCTTTAGAAGAGCTTAATCCCATGGTTTCTCAGAGTTGTTTAGATTTGCATTCAGCTGATGATTAAGGATTTTGAGCAGGGTCTTAAGTCTCTTTCAGTTATTTTGGATTCCTCAATTGACTGTTCTATATTAAGTCCTGTACCCTGCTTTCTAATATGGCTATTTAGAGTGATTTATTGTTGGTGGGGTGTCATGTTAACAGCCCGACAGAGTTCAATAGATGAGATTCCCTGATCAGGAGATTATTCAGTTATTCCATTTGTAAAATCGGTGGTCACTGTGTCCTTCATGGGTCAGTTCTGTTGCAACCTCTCAGAAACTGATGATGGGAAACAGTAGAGTTTCTTTTTTTTTTTTTTAAATCGTGTAAGCATTCGATTGTTAAAAATCTACTATTACGTAAGCAGTAATCACCATATAAGGCAGTGTCCCCCATTTTCTGGGCACTGCTTCTGGTACCGATCTACTGCTGTGTCAATCCCTCAGCAGCCAAATGACAGATGACACCATCATGGCTTACGCAATCTAACAAGTTAATAATTGGATAGTCCTCCATACTTCACTTTCATAAGATGGAACCAAACTCCAGGGATTGCCAAGGAAGTAGTACTTAGATAACTAAATAATGGCACGTGATTAACTCCCATGGAGGAATGGCCCAACTCTAGTCAAGAACAATATCTTCATCGACTTAAATAATTAATATATAATGAAATATGATTGAATGATGCCATGGTGGTGCATTCTTAAATCCCACATGGAGTAGTCAGACTGATATCTTCCTGGAATAATGATGTTTTTAAAAAAATTATATTGATAATTATTTAGAGGGCCTTATATAGTAACACTGATGAGATGGCACCAAAGTCCTCAACCTATCGCTGATGTAAAGATCAATTTACATAGCTAAATGATGAAGAAATGAGATGATATTACATTATCAACTCCCAAAATCTTACTCCAAAAGGGACTTCTGGTCCATGACATTACCTGTATTTTAAATACGTAAATTAAATGGTGAATTATTACTTAATTTCCTAGTTTAACATTTAAAGAAGTAAGTGTAGTATTAGATGATGTGAACTGATCTGGTACAATGGTCTCCCCTAAGGAGGCTCAAAACTCCAGTGATCACTGAATACATACTGACAGATTTTAATAATTAAATGAATAAACATTAAACAAGCGGATGGTGTTTTATGCGTGAAGCCTAAATGATTGCTCAATAGTGAAGAGACATTTAATTCTTAACCATAGATTTGAACAAAAAAAATGAATGAATAAAGAGATAATTTCTCATAGTTCACCCCTAGAGAGATAACAAAATGATATCAACATTGACTTAAATAAAGAAATGAAGAATGTTAGAAAGAAAGAGGTAGGAAGGAAGTAGATAGATAGAAAGAACTCACAAGATACAATTTAACACCTACAAGTTGGATCCCAGACTCCACTCATTCCTGGAGTAGAAAAAGACAGATTTGAATAATGAAATAATCAGATAGTTAGATCGTCTGTCACACTTGAGGTCACACAAGGTTGCGCCAAACTTCAGGGATCACCGATTTTATAATGAAAGAATTTAATAATTACATCTTTAAATATGTAAGCCGTTGACCTTTTTTTGTACCATCAATTCCTGGGCAGACTTGCCAGGTATGAAACTGTATGCTGTCATCACGCATTTTTAAATGCCATCAGTTATTCGTCAGATAATCATACTATCTTGCCTGATGAATTCTGTTGGCCTGACATCATCACAAGCGCCTGAATCTCTGTTGTGGTGGGGCGGGACGTGAGATAATGGGCCCAATCCTGGCATAGCAGTAGTAGCCACAATGATGATAGCAGCTGAAAAGTGGGCAGCAGCAGGTGTATCACCAGCATAGCTGAGAGAGAGATATTCTTCTGTGTTCTGAGTCGTCATCCTTTTGCCAGGTCTCGGTGATGGTGCCGATCTCCTAGTGCCACTCCTTCTCATGTTAGATCACAACCGATGTGAAGATGTGTAGGAAGAGCAGGTAGTCAACACCAGACCACGATGCCGGCCTTGGTGAAGTACTTGTACTTCTGGGAGGGCACCGTGCAACCTTCTGGACTCAATCATCCAGCATCCCTCGTACTCTAAGTGCAGGTCATTCAGAAAATGCTCTGGCCATTTCTACAACTTTCCTAACCTTGTCCCTGACAGATAATTGCACCCTAACCGTAATCGGTGATGGCACTGTCTGTCGTTTACATAATTTAAAGAATTAAATAAGTCAGTAATGGGTAAATGTCACAATAAATAGGGGATGTAGTATTTTACTGGCAGGGAAGCATGGCCAGACTCAGCAAGGAGACATCATCATCCATTGAGTCAATGAATCATAAAATGTGAAGATATTGCACATTATCTCCACAAGAGGGAGCTTTACAGGTCTCTTCATGGAATGGAGGATTGTTGTTTACATAACAATACAAATGTTTACATTATCTTGGGGATTAACACAGATTGTCAACTTAAATACATTAATTATGTAATTAGATGATCTGTGGCACCAGATTCCTGGTGTCATGGACGATATAATCATTGTTTTATATAATTAAATAATCAAATAATGAGTTCCTGTAACATCATCCACTTCCCTAAGGTGGCTCCAAACCAGGCTCATGAAAGATGATGTCGTGATTAATTTAAATATTTTAACTGCATAATTGATATTAAGATGGTCTATCATAAATGCCTCCCACATCGCTTCACCACAATCCACTGATCATGGATTATCTAATGTCCTATTTTAATAATCAAATAACAACATAATAAGAGGATGAAATGGTGTGCCATACTCCACACAATTGACTCTCTGTTGCCTCCCACATGATTGTGGGAAACTCCCAGGTTCATCAGTTATTTAATCGCAGAGCAGAGTAGTAACATGTTGAAATGCTGAACTGTCATTGTGGATGCAGGGTTTTTAGATGATATCACATAATTAATGTTGGGCGGCTGCCTCAAAAGAGATGGACTGAAATGCAATAATCACAAAGTCTACTCTAACAAATGGATTATCACCTTCCTGAAGGAAGTCATCAATGGCAAACTCACCTTTTGATGAATAATTGTGAGTCTTATTTGTCTTTTGTTCCATAGTTTGACTTCTTAGGAGAGAGAGTATTCATAAACAGAAGACTTTGAACTGTTTCTCCACAGACTACGTCTCTGTTGATGAGGTAATCTTGAATTTGGTAACCAGTAAAAGCTGTAGGCACACCTGGAGAGGAGTGGCTATGACTTGTTTAGGCGAATCAAATGTCATTAAAAGTTTTAGGAGATAGTTACCTTGGGTGACTGTAATGTCCCATGATAGCACTTTCTCGAAACTTCTCTCTGGTCCTAGGCCCATGATACCATGATACAAAATACAACAGGGTTGCCAGGCAACATTTATGAACCAACATTCTGTCACATTCTAGTGCCCCTCCCACATGCTTGAAGGAGTATACCCACCGATGAACTAACCTTACAGCCTCACTGAGTTTCTCACAAAAACAAAGCAGGGCTCTTTCTTTTGAGTTCTACATATTTACCAATCTCTCAAGCTACAACTTGCCTATAGTGACATAAGCATGAAAACGAAAGCATCATTGTGCCATTCAAGTACAATGATGAGTATTTTAAACCTGTTTTCTATGCTTCAGTTTTCTAATTTCTAGAGCGGAAACAATACAATTAATCGCTTGTACCATAATCCCTTTCCCTTCATTGAAAATAAAATTAACTCCTCTTCATTCTCTTACCTTTAGAAGAGCTTAATCCCATGGTTTCTCAGAGTTGTTTAGATTTGCATTCAGCTGATGATTAAGGATTTGAGCAGGGTCTTAAGTCTCTTTCAGTTATTTTGGATTCCTCAATTGACTGTTCTATATTAAGTCCTGTACCCTGCTTTCTAATATGGCTATTTAGAGTGATTTATTGTTGGTGGGGTGTCATGTTACGAGCCCGACAGAGTTCAATAGATGAGATTCCCTGATCAGGAGATTATTCAGTTATTCCATTTGTAAAATCGGTGGTCACTGTGTCCTTCATGGGTCAGTTCTGTTGCAACCTCTCAGAAACTGATGATGGGAAACAGTAGAGTTTTTTTTTTTTTTTAATCGTGTAAGCATTCGATTGTTAAAAATCTACTATTATGTAAGCAGTAATCACCATATAAGGCAGTGTCCCCCATTTTCTGGGCACTGCTTCTGGTACCGATCTACTGCTGTGTCAATCCCTCAGCAGCCAAATGACAGATGACACCATCATGGCTTACGCAATCTAACAAGTTAATAATTGGATAGTCCTCCATACTTCACTTTCATAAGATGGAACCAAACTCCAGTGATTGACAAGGAAGTAGTACTTACATAACTAAATAATTGCACGTGAGTAACTCCCATGGAGGAATGGCCCAACTCTAGTCAAAACAATATCTTCATCGACTTAAATAATTAATATATAATGAAATATGATTGAATGATGCCATGGTGGTGCATTCTTAAATCCCACATGGAGTAGTCAGACTGATATCTTCCTGGAATAATGATGTTTTTAAAAAAATTATATTGATAATTATTTAGAGGGCCTTATATAGTAACACTGACGAGATGGCACCAAAGTCCTCAACCTATCGCTGATGTAAAGATCAATTTACATAGCTAAATGATGAAGAAATGAGATGATATTACATTATCAACTCCCAAAATCTTACTCCAAAAGGGACTTCTGGTCCATGACATTACCTGTATTTTAAATACGTAAATTAAATGGTGAATTATTACTTAATTTCCTAGTTTAACATTTAAAGAAGTAAGTGTAGTATTAGATGATGTGATGATCTGGTACAATGGTCTCCCCTAAGGAGGCTCAAAACTCCAGTGATCACTGAATACATACTGACAGATTTTAATAATTAAATGAATAAACCTTAAACAAGTGGATGGTGTTTTATGCGTGAAGCCTAAATGATTGCTCAATAGTGAAGAGACATTTAATTCTTAACCATAGATTTGAACAAAAAATGAATGAATAAAGAGATAATTTCTCATAGTTCACCCCTAGAGAGATAACAAAATGATATCAACATTGACTTAAATAAAGAAATGAAGAATGTTAGAAAGAAAGATAGATAGATAGATAGAAAGAACTCACAAGATACAATTTAACACCTACAAGTTGGATCCAGACTCCACTCATTCCTGGAGTAGAAAAAGACAGATTTGAATAATGAAATAATCAGATAGTTAGATCGTCTGTCACACTTGAGTCACACAAGGTTGCGCCAAACTTCAGGGATCACAGATTTTATAATGAAAGAATTTAATAATTACATCTTTAAATATGTAAGCCGTTGACCTTTTTTTGTATCATCAATTCCTGGGCAGACTTGCCAGGTATGAAACTGTATGCTGTCATCACGCATTTTTAAATGCCATCAGTTATTCGTCAGATAATCATACTATCTTGCCTGATGAATTCTGTTGGCCTGACATCATCACAAGCACCTGAATCTCTGTTGTGGTGCGGCAGGACGTGAGATAATGGGCCCAATCCTGGCATAGCAGTAGTAGCCACAATGATGATAGCAGCTGAAAAGTGGGCAGCAGCAGGTGTATCACCAGCATAGCTGAGAGAGAGATATTCTTCTGTGTTCTGAGTCGTCATCCTTTTGCCAGGTCTCGGTGATGGTGCCGACCTCCTAGTGCCACTCCCTTCTCATGTTAGATCACAACCGATGTGAAGATGTGTAGGAAGAGCAGGTAGTCAACACCAGACCACGATGCCGGCCTTGGTGAAGTACTTGTACTTCTGGGAGGGCACCGTGCAACCTTCTGGACTCAATCATCCAGCATCCCTCGTACTCTGGGTGCATAGATTATTCAGAAAATGCTCTGGCCATTTCTACAACTTTCCTAACCTTGTCCCTGACAGATATTTGCACCCTAACCGTATTCGGTGATGGCACTGTCTGTCGTTTACATAATTTAAAGAATTAAATAAGTCAGTAATGGGTAAATGTCACAATAAATAGGGGATGTAGTATTTTACTGGCAGGGAAGCATAGCCAGACTCCGCGATTGAGTCAATGAATCATAAAATGTGATGATATTGCACATTAACTCCACAAAGGGGAGCTTTACAGGTCTCTTCATGGAATGGAGGATTGTTGTTTACATAACAATACAAATGTTTACATTATCTTGGGGATTAACACAGATTGTCAACTTAAATACATTAATTATGTAATTAGATGATCTGTGGCACCAGATTCCTGGTGTCATGGACGATATAATCATTGTTTTATATAATTAAATAATCAAATAATGAGTTCATGTAACATCATCCACTTCCCTAAGGTGGCTCCAAACCAGGCTCATGAAAGATGATGTCGTGATTAATTTAAATATTTTAACTGCATAATTGATATTAAGATGGTCTATCATAAATGCCTCCCACATCGCTTCACCACAATCCACTGATCATGGATTATCTAATGTCCTATTTTAATAATCAAATAACAACATAATAAGAGGATGAAATGGTCTGCCATACTCCACACAATTGACTCTCTGTTGCCTCCCACATGATTGTGGGAAACTCCCAGGTTCATCAGTTATTTAATCGCAGAGCAGAGTAGTAACATGTTGAAATGCTGAACTGTCATTGTGGATGCAGGGTTTTTAGATGATATCACATAATTAATGTTGGGCGGCTGCCTCAAAAGAGATGGACTGAAATGCAATAATCACAAAGTCTACTCTAACAAATGGATTATCACCTTCCTGAAGGAAGTCATCAATGGCAAACTCACCTTTTGATGAATAATTGTGAGTCTTATTTGTCTTTTGTTCCATAGTGTGACTTCTTAGGAGAGAGAGTATTCATAAACAGAAGACTTTGAACTGTTTCTCCACAGACTACGTTCTCTGATGATTAGGTAATCTTGAATTTGGCAACCAGTAAAAGCTGTAGGCACACCTCTAGGCTATGACTTGTTTAGGCGAATCCAATGTTGTCATTAAAATTTTAGGAGATAGTTACCTTGGGTGACTGTAATGTCCCATGATAACACTTTCTCGAAGCTGCTCTCTGGCCCATGATACCAGGATGCAGAATGCAAGAGGGTTGCCAGGCAACATTTATGAACCAACATTCTGTCACATTCTAGTGCCCCTCCCACATGCTTTAAGGAGTATACCCACCGATGAACTAACCTTACAGCCTCACTGAGTTTCTCACAAAAACAAAGCAGGGCTCTTTATTTTGAGTTCTACATATTTATCAGTCTCTGAAGCTACAACTTGCCTATAGTGACATAAGCATGAAAACGAAAGCATCATTGTACCATTCAAGTACAATGATGAGTATTTTAAACCTGTTTTCTATGCTTCAGTTTTCTAATTTCTAGAACGGAAACAATACAATTAATCGCCTGTACCATAATCCTTTTCCCTTTATTGAAAATAAAATTAACTCCTCTGCATCCTCTTACCTATAGAGGTGCTTGATCCCATGGGAAACCACAGGCATTACCACCACAAGCTGAGTTCAACAACTAAAACTGACAATGTTCAAGGATAGCAGAATTACACCTAAGGTAAATGCAATAGTCTTCGCAATTTAAGATGATAAAATATATGGGTCAATTGTTCCAAACCTAGGGTTGATAATCTTATGATGGAAGACTTTAGAAATTCCTTTACTTCATATATAGAAGGTATTTTAATAGAAGAAAATCATGGCTTAACCAATATATCATTATTATTTTTTTTTTTTGTAAAGGCAATGGGTATCAACCTGATGAGAAAAACATTAGGAATATTAGAGATCCTAATAGAGAGCTGACATCTAGAATAGAAAACATGGAACATAAAATTGACCAACTAGAAAACAGAATTTGTTATATGTCAAATGCTTCAATAACAGGAACAGAAACAGTGCACTGCATTAACATGCTGTCAGAAACAGCTAATTCCTAAGTGAATGAAGCTGCTAATAATCTTAAAAACTGGAAAATCCCATGGAACGACTAGCAGAATCCGTTCCATGTCTGAGGATAATGGAAAGCTATTAGATAGAACTCTGTTTCTGGAAGGCAGTTTACATGCCATTCAGATAATATCTAAGAATGAGAATATTAAAAATATGTAATCATTTGTAGGTGGAGAAAGCAAGAGACTTACTGATTCAATGAAGTCTCTAGAAAGTTTTGTGATTCAAGATCAGATAATCAAAGAAAGAATGCTGAGTTGTTTTCAGTCCTTAGAAGACTGCTGAACCCTGCCAAGTCAGGGTAAGACAGCCTTTTTAACTCCTTGCTTTTGTTTTGGTCTCTCAGGTACTCTAGGCCTTAGCAAAACCTAGTTATACCAACTTTGAGGTGAGTCCTTGACTATCCAGGTAGCTGTTTCTGTCCTTTCTGCACCTTTTGAAGTTGGCCACCCACACTTCCTGCCTACCCTAGTATTGTTATTTTCCTTCTCAGGTCTTTGATGAGGTTCAATATTAAATTATCACAAGTATTATTCTCTCTTCCTAGTCAGATATATTTCTTAGTAGACATAAGCTTTTCAGCTTTGGACAACACTATTGTAATCTCTGTTTTGACTTCATTCTAGTACTAGATATTTAGGCCTTAAGTTTATATGTCCTTGCTTTTCCTTTTCTTAGAGCACACTTGTTATTCACTGTTTTGTATATAGTTTTTGTATCAAGTCTAAATATTTTCTTTAGACTAAAATGGGGATTTTGGTGAGATATTCACCTTTTTTTGCACCTGTGGCATAGACCATGCCAATTGGGGTGGAGACAGAACAGGAGTAACCTGGGGGAACTAAGTTTGAAGTGGGGCTCAAAGAGCTCTATTGCTTGCAGCATGAGGACAGGAGTACATCTGGAGGCATCCTTGGGACCAGGAACTGCTAGTAGTCCTATTTCTATATTGCAAGTTATTTCTCCCTGAATAAGCATCGATTCAGCCTATTTGTTTCTCCTTATCCATATTAAGCATCAATAAAGGAAAGCTGGTGTACCCCACATAAGCAGAAAAATGAGCCAAGAGTTAAGAGTGCAGAGGGTGCAGAGACGCTCAGGGGAAGGCATCACAGTAAGAAGGTACACTCAGGATTTAAATGAATAAATAAAGATGTTCACTTAAGCCACATGATATTAATATACTGCTTTTGGGCTAAAGCTTTAAAAATTAAAACTAATTAAAAGGATACAATTAGTAACACTAGAAATTACCATAAATTTAACAGTCACCCATGTCATAATGGGTTTAAAGCCATAAACTAAACGGTGCTTTATTTTTGATATTACAAAAAGACATTGCAGGATGTGTAATTGTTTTTAAAAACAGATTTAAATGTTCAAATTTATAAGGTTACAGGATATTGGTGCTTTTATTTTATTGTTAATGTCTGTACTTAAATCAAAGGTCTAAAATTGAAGGTCACAGCCATAAGCTCTATATACTAACCAAAAGTTGAGATGCTCATTTTTTATGATACAAAAGGCAATGCATTTTTGTTTTGTTAAATTAGGCAAGCATAAACTATTTAGATAAATTGAGTCAAATAGATGGATTAAAATCTGTATTTTTAAAGGTAAACCTGATAATACAAAGTTCTAATTTTATAAAAGCTGTTTAATCTGTTATAAAATGTGAAGAAACACAAGCTAGTAGCCATCCTTATCAATTACCTCTTGGTTATAATCAAACTAAGTATTAATGATTAATAACAGGGATAAACCTCACTCTGTCACCTATACATTTTCTAAATAATTAAGGTTAAAACAAATAACTGAAACAAAGTTGTCTATTTAGATATACCTAGACAGACTTCTAATAGTACAGAGATCTGTAGAATCAGGCATTTAAATGTTAACTAAAAAGCTGTAATAATATCAGACATAGAATCACAGATCCTAACAATGACCCTAGGACTCTAAAGAAGATTATGGGGCAGCATGGATTGTTATGACACTGACCAGGGAGCAAGATGCTCAAATACAATGTCTGTTGACAGGTTAAACCCAGCTTAGACTTTTTAGAGGCTGCAGGGAACTGAAAAATTGCTTGCACCACCTTGGCCTAGATAAAATAAAGTCAGAAATTTCCATGTCCCTCTTCCACAGAGAAAAGACAAATAAACAACAACAAAAAACACAACTCTCTCACATTATGTAATTTGTGAAGAACTTCTGCCCTCAATGCCATAGAAAATTGGTTATGGCTAGGAGTATATCGACTGGTCCCTGTTTTTTTTTTTTTTTTTTTCCTTTAGTAGGTTGGACAGTTAATTAAATATATCCTTCGATCTGAAAGTATTTTTGGCTGGGCTAAACATAACTTTGTCAGCTTGTCTGTATTAGGCAGCCTTAATATGGCTCCTAAATAAGGATTTAAAAATATAAAGACATAAAAGTCATTTTTGATTATTTATTTATTAATTATGCATGCACTTTTCAGCCTGCATATATGTCTCAAAGGCATAAGTACATGCCTGCTGTTTTACAGATACCCAATATCTACTTTTTCTACAATATGGATTTCAGCACAGATTGGTAATGATAATATATCTAAAACTTTTATGTCCTTTTATATAACACAGTTCCTATAGGCTTCAGAGGAACAAATGTCATAAAGCTTTGATCCACTTCTTACAGGGCAAAAGGATCAGATAAGTACAGCTATTCTGAGGATGGAATTTTCTCCCTGGTCTAGCTGTCGTTCTTGATCACTAAATGTAAGGAACAAAGAGTTCCAATTAAATATATATGTTTTAACTTCTGTTCCCACTTTGAACACGTCTCAGCTGATTTGTGCTTCTGGCAGATGAGAAACAGTTGCTGACTAAAGCCTGCTCCTCAATATTGCTCTCCCTGGACTTATGGTGAACTAGTATAGCCGATGTGAATCTTCACCAGGGTCTACAAACCAATGCCTGTGATAAATGTTCGATTTCCTGAATCCCCCTTCCTTTTGTTGTTATTGTCTAGCATTTTAGCCTACTTGCAGCTAAGAAAACATTGCAAAAGTAAGCAGGAAGTAATACAGGCATATCCATGGCACAATGGTGTTTTGATTTTCAAATAGTTGTCACCTGGAGTTCTACAGCCTATAAGGCCTCCTTGAGCAGCTTGTTGCTATTATGTCTACTGGTTTCCTCAACCTCCAAAGAAGTAACTCCTGACTGCAAAAGCAAAAGGTTTTTATTGCTAGAAATCCAACTAGCTGGGACCTCAATTTATCGGAAAAGTAAGGTAGTGGCCTAAAATAGTGAAGTGTTTTTAACAGGATAAACAGACGGGGAGGCTTGAGACCATTAGTCTCAGTGACAAGGTTTCCAAAATACAGGCAGTTCATACAGTACAAATTTAATTTACAAGGTCATCATGGATCTAAGTTAATAGTATCTGTCATTTGTTTATGCAGGATTGATAAACACACCTGAAAAGTTGAGGGATTTTCTTTGTTTTTACTTTTTTACCTGAGAAGAGGATGTGGGCTCTGTACTCTGTAATCAGGGATTTATCTACTGGCAGAAATTCTTGTTCTCTTTATTCTTGCAATAAACCCTAATTTTATACCTTTTGGGTATTATTTTTTTCCATCACATTCCCTCTTTGCCATGAACATTAGAGGCCCAATTTTTGGGCCTCCAATAGGTCACAGACTTCTGGTGTTTTTTGGTGTATAGATTAGTCACCTAGCCTTCTATGGATAGGAGTTATCTTTTGATATATCATCTCAACAAGGGAAAATGTGAAATGTATCCTTTCTTTTACCACTTCCTGCTTACTTTGGTGGTGTTTCGTGGACGTGAGAAGGGTAAAATGCTAGACCAAATAAATAAATAAATAAATAAATAAATAAATAAAAGCAGGGGGGATTCAGGAAACGGAACATTTATCAGAGGCATTAGTTTATAGATAGACCCTGTAAAAGATACACACCAGCTATGACACTAAGTCGAGAGCAGTATTTAGGAGCAGGATGTAGTCAGTAACTGATGCTCAACTGCTAGAAGCACAAATTTGCTAAGACATGTTATAACTTGTGAACAAAAGTTAAAATATATATGTGTTGTGTGTGTGTGTGTTTGGAACTCTGTATTGATCAAGAAGGACATCAAGACCAGGGAGAAAATTCCATCCTCAGGAAAGTTGTACTTGTCCGCAGTCCTTTTGACTGGATCCAAGCTTTATGACATGTGTTCCTCTGAAGCCTATATAAACTGTGTTGTATAAAAGGACATAAATGTTTTAGATATATTATAATCACCAATCTGTACCAAAATCTATATTTTGAAAAAGTAGATATTGGGTATCTGTAAAACAGCAGGAATGAACTTATGCCTTTGAGTCCTAGGAAAACCTACAGATTTGGGTTAGAAGCTTGTACATTTTTCTTCTGTCAAGAGAGATCCACGTACAGATTAGTCAGACATACCTTAGGCCTGATGAAAAGTCCTTCACATTTACACTTAGATGACAACCAAAATAAATCATAAAACCTTGAGCTTTTGACTAAACAGCTGGGAGTCACGGCTCAATAGCTTAATAGAACTTAATTAAATGGTAAGCTCTGAATGTTTATATTGTAAATTATTTTTCTATCTTTAAGACTTATATGTCTTGGGCTAGAGAGATGGATCAGAGATTAAGAGTACTGTCTACTCTAATAGAGTTCCAGAGTTCAATTCACAGGACCTATATTGTGTCTCACAAACATCTATAATGAGATCTGTTACCCTCTTTGGGCATGCAGACATGTATGCAGGCAGAACACTGTGTGCATAATTAATAAATAATTGTTCAAAAAAGTTACATATCTTCATATTTTTAGATCCTTTTTAGGAGCCATATTAAGGCTGCCTTTACTGCCAAGGTCACAAAGTATTGGTTAGCAAAGCCATCAAGAGTATCAGAGACCTTTGAAGGATAAATTTTATGTAACTTTTGAATCTATTTAAAAAAATGACAGGGACCATTCCTTATATTACTAGCCATAATCAATTGTCTATGGCATTGAGGGGAGAAGTTTTTCAACAAGTGCATAATGTGAGAGGTTTTTTTTTTTTTTTTTTTTTTTTTTTTTGTCCTCTTTTTTTGTTTGTTTGTTTGTTTTTTCCTCTGTGGAACTGTGACTTGGAAATGTCTGACCTTATTTTGTCTAGGCAAAGATGGTGCAGATAATTTTCCAGTACTCTGGAGCCTGTATACAGTCTGAGCTGGGTCCTATCTGTCAGCAGTCATTGTATTTGAACAATCAGCATTAAAATGTATGTGAGAAAAATTAGGATTTCAGAGAGAAAATTTTATAACTAACCCCATTTAAATGAAAACAAACATTTATAAACAGCCTTCTCAGTTTTAGCTTTAAAAATACTGATTTTATTTTGAAACTCCGTTTAGGGAAACATAAAACTGCTGTGTGACTCAGTTTATCTAAATAACTTATGCTTCCAAATTTAGCAAAACAAAGGATGGATTCCTTTTGTATCATAAAAAATGAGCATCTCAACTTTTGGTTAGTATATACACTCTATGGCTGTGATCTTAAATTTTAGCCCTTTGATTTAAATACAAATATTAACAATGTAATAGAAGCACAAATAAATTGTAACTTTCTGAATTTAAACATTTAAAAACTGTCTTATAAAACAATTAAACATCCTGTAATTTCTTTTTGTAATATCAAATTTAAGCACCCTTTATGACTTTAAACCAATTATGACCTAAGTGACTGTTAAATTTATGTTAATTTCCAGTGTTGCTAATTGTAACAGTTTAACTGGTTTCAATTTTTAACAGCATTAGACATAAAACAGTATTAATGTCATCTACGTTTCTGATAAATTTAATGACCAGTGCACAGAGATAAATTTTTAGATGAGGGCTGTTAGCATTGGACAGCAAAAATGTTTAAACCATTTTTGTTTTAGCTCTACTCTTGCAATAAACAGGTTTGTAACAGGAAACACAGATAGAACTTTTTGACAAGTACATATATTTTTCTTGAGAGAAATAAATGGAACTTTTAAACAGTTAACCTGGTATGGTCAAAATTTTTAACTCATATTACTAATCTTGAATTTATATTTGTAGATATCAGAGCCCACAGCAAACAGTTCATATCTTCCTCTGACCTATTTACTACCTTTCTTTGAACCTCTATAACTTTTAACATGACCTGTAGTCTTTTTCTCTGATTTTCTCCGACATCCCTAGTGTAGATAAATCTCTCCTTTTCTGTTTTTTCTTTTTTCTTTTCATTGAATCTTACTCAGAGTTGCATGCCTGAAGTGAAATCTTATTTATTTATTTAATTCCTGACTCTACCTTCTTGCTATGGTGCTTTCCCCTGAACCTCTCTGCACCCTTTGCAATGTTAACTGTTGGCTCCTTTTACAGATTATGTGGGGTACACCAGCTCTCCTTTTATGTTATCTTTCATTATAATTTTATTTTTATATCCTTTCTACTCTTCTGGATCTGGCCAATCCTTTTTCCTGTTCCATCTTTTATTGCCTAGAGAAGTGGGATCATACTTGTAACACTTGAAGTTCCTTCTCATGTTCTCTGTGCTACTTTGATGAGTTGCCTTTACGTATAAATCTCCAGGCACATTTGAATTGTTTACTAGACCACTGTTATCTTATTTTGTTGTCTTTGCTTCAGACTGATTGTACCAAGTCTACACATAGCCATCACATCTATTTACCATAGATTTTGTTAGTTGTATTTTTTTAGTTGACATAAAAACCTTTACTATATTTTTTCTCCCCAAAACCTCCTTATCCTCCACCTCACCCCCCAACCCCACCCCGTACCTGCATGCTTCTTTGTGGTCCCTCCAGTCACAGTCACTGCCACCTGAGGATAGGAGGGAAGGGCCAGGGGCAGCTTCAGTTATTCACCTTCATAGATCAGAATTCCTCTTCTTTCTGAATGCCCACCAGCTGATCCAATGCACCTAGGCCACCAGCAACACAGCATGGATCCTGGATGATCATGGCTTAGGACTTCTGTATCAGGAGGGGCTGGGTGCTGTTTACCCTGGTTTTCTGCATTACCACCAGCCTGAAATTTCCTTGCCTGGGAATTTTTGTTTGTTTGTTTTTTACATGTCGATCCCAGTTCCCTCTCCACACCTCCCTCCACCCCTCCCACCTACACTCTGTTCCCTCACATGCACTCTGACCACCCTGCCCTCCCATCCCCCCACCAAATTTCCACATGTAGAGCAATGCCATCCAGGTGGGGTCATGTAGATCTGTCATGTCATTTGATGTAGGGACTTGGACTCTTCTCCTGTATCTAGGTTAAGGCAGTATTCCTCCATGGTGAATGTCTCTGCAAGGTTCTTTTGTGTACCAGGAATACATCCTAGTTCCACTGTCTGAGGTCCCTAGGACTGCTCAGTGCTTCTGGCTGAGACCCATATTCAGGGAAGCCTGAGTTAGTCCCATGCTGGATTGCCAGCTATCAGCCTGGGGACCCGTTAGCTCCTCCTTCTTCAGGTCAGCTGTCTCAATGTTTCTGCCACTTGGTCTTAATCTGCTCCATCTGCATCTGTATTCTAGTTCGACTCAGTGTTTAGGTATGGGTGTTGCCTTCTCTTTCCAACAGGTACTAGATGAGGGCTCCATGAGGGTGGATAAATTTGTTGCTGATCTCACTATCCGGAAAGGGCATTTATGGTAGCCTTTCTACGTTTGCTCAATTTGTTAGTTGGCAACAGACTTGTAGGTCTCTACACCTTTCATTAGGTTCAATTTTACCTTCAAAACAATAATGTATCACTCTTTTTGTTCTCTCTCTGTCTCTCTTTCTCACTCACACTGAGTCTCTCTCTTCTGTCTTCTATTCTTACCCTGAGTTAATCTTTCTAGTCACACATTCTTTCCTGTCCTCCCCTGCGCTTTTTCCTAGTTCTCTCCCTATTCACCCCCCACCCCCATGTGCTCTGGGGGACTTGTCCCTTACACCTTCTGTGAGGGACTTTATATGAATCTGTCAGATTACACCTTGTATCCTAGTTCCTCTGGTGGTGTGAATTATAGGCTAGAGATCATTCGATGTAGGTGTAAAATTCAATTGTGAGTGAGTACATACTATGTTCCTCCTTTTGTGACTGGGTTACCCAATTCAGGATGGTTTCTTCAAGTGCCAACCAGTTGCCTGCAAATTTCAAGATTCCATTATTTTATTCTGCAGAGTAGTATTCCATTGTGTAGATGTGCCATATCTTCTTTATCCATTCTTCAACTGAAGGGCATCTGGTTGGTTCCATGTTCTTGCTATTACAAAGAATGCTACTATGAGAATAGTTGAGCAGATGTCTTTGTTGCATGGGTGTGAGTCATTTGGATATATGCCTAAGAGGGGGTTTGCTGGGTCCTGTGGTAACCTAATTTCCATTTTCCTGACAAACCACCATACTGATCTCCAAAATGGCTGTACGAGTTTTCACTCCCCCCAGCAGTGGAGGAGTGTTCCCCTTTCTGCACATTCTTAACAGCAGGAGTTGTCATTGGTGTTTCTAATTTTAGCCCTTCTGGCAGGAGTAAGATGGTATCTCAAAGTTGTTTTGATTTGCATTTCCCTGATAGCTAAGGATGTTGAACACTTTCTTAAGTGTCTGTCAGCTTTTTTCAATTCCTCTATTGAGAATTCTTTTTTCAGTGCTGTACCCCATTTTTTAATAAGGTGATTTGGTTTCTTGAGTTCTTTGTATATTTTGGAGATCTCTCCTTTTTCTGATGTAACATTGGTGAAAATCTTTTCCCTATCTGTGGGATGCCTTTTGGTCTTGTCCACCGTCCTTTGCCTTACAGAAACTTCTAAATTTGAAGAGATCCCATTCGTAAATTTTTGATCTCAGTATCTGTGCTCCTGGAGTTATGTTCTGGAAGTGGTCTCATATAGCAATTTCTTCAAGGGTACCTCCTAGTTTCTTTTCTAAGATGTTCAGTTTGGGTGGATTGATGTTGAGGTCTTTGATCTATTTGAATTTGAGTTTTGTTTATGGGGATAAACATGGGTCTATATGCAGTCTTTTACAAACCCTCATCTAATTGTGCCAGCACCTTTTGTTGAAGATGCTTTCCTTGCCCCGTTGTATTCTTTTAGCCATTTTGTTTAAAGTCAGGTGTTCATAGGTGTGTGGGTTTGTATCAGGATATTCAGTTAGATTCCATTGGTCTACCTTTCTTTTTTGTGCTAATTCCAGGCTGTTTTCAGGCATATAGCTCTGTAGTAGAGCTTAAAATCAGGGATGGTGATGCCTCCTGAAGTTCTTTTATTTTACAGGGCTGTTTTGGCTATCTCAGGTCTTTTAATTTTCCATATAATGTTGATTGTTATCCTTTCAAGGTCTGTGAAAATTTGTGGTGGGATTTCAGTAGGCATTGCATTGAATCTCTAGATTGGTTTTCACAAGATTGTCATTTTTATTATATTTATCCTACCTATCCAATAACCTGGCAGATCTTTTCATTTTCTGGTATATTCTTTAATTTATTTGTTTAGAGCCACAAACTTCTTATTATATAGGTCTTTCACTTGTTTGGTAAGCTTTACCTCAAGATACTTTATGTTGCTTGTGACTATTGTAAAGCGTGATGTTTCTCTGATTTCTTTCTCTGTCTCTTTGTCGTCTGAATAAAGTATGGCTACTGAATTTTTTGAGTTTATCTTTTATCCTGCTGATTTGCTGCAGTTGTTTATCATCTGCTCTCTTTCTGAACTCACTCTGTTCTCCTGAAAACAAGGTGGCTGGCTAGCTTTCACAGGGCACTACACAATCACATGATGTGATTATTCCATGTTGTAACTACTAGGGAGAGATTTCAGCACAGAGAAAGAGTTGTCTGATCTGTAGTTTCCCACTGAGGTCAGATGAAATGAAATCACTTATTTCATGGTTTTCACTGGGGCTGCAGACCAGTAGGAAAAAAATAAAGAAACAAAAAGAAAACAGGAACAAAATCTGAAACAACACATTAAGTCTTTCTCCAATCTCAAGCCTGGATGATGGCTCCACTGATTTAGAAACCTGAACACAGTCCTGTTCAAGAAAAGAACATTGAATAACACAGTGATTTTCTCACCTGTACCCTGAGGAAGCTGTGCCGGGTCATCACAATGCTTGTAGAAGTAATCTTCCCAGACCAATTCTCTTAGAGTATTCAAATTACGATGAAGGCAACACTTTTTATTATTATTCTTTTGTCAAGAATTTCAGGAATAAAACTCCCAAATGCATTAGAGCTATCACCCAAGCATCTAACAGGAAAAAGATATATCGTCTTCTTTGTGATATTGCTCCTTCCCTTTCATGGTTTTCTGAAGTGTCTGTGACTACTAGATAAAATGTGCACCCAGGTCCCCTGACCTTAGCAAGAAGCCACAGAACAAACTTCTGTGCCATATGCCCTAAAATCTTTCAAGATTTTAATAATCTGGGCAACCTTCCCTCTATTGAATAAGTTAATCATTCCAGTCTGCATTGTGTAATTGTATCTGCAACATCTGCACATTGTGTGGAAGAGAAAAGGATGATCTCACACACTGTTGGAAGATAATGGGGTTGTCTGTTTTAGACAGGAGTGACATTGAGATTTGTGTCCCTACAGGTGTCTACAACGTCTGAGTCTTGAGTAGATGCCAGAGCCAAGGAACCCTGTGATGTGTCTTTAAGCACACTCTAACCCTTGGGGAAGTGCTCTTGTTCAAGCTTAACCAGCCAGTCAGCAAAACCAGGCCAACCAGCCAGTCACAGGTGTTGCAGGACACTTCCTATAACCACACTGTAGGCTGTTACTCTTGCTTCAGGCTTCATTTTAAGTGGAACAACTCCCAGTGTATTGATTTCTGTTCTGCTAGTGGTACTGTAGTACATTGTGAGTGGACCATGGATGAGCACAGAAGCCACAACTTGGTGAGTGAGGGGATGTTATCCTCAGATGGGCAGGATGGGATGGGGAGGCCTGGGAGTTGGTGTGGCAGGCCCTACAGGTTGCTTGTTGGGAAACTTTGGCCACATTCTGTGTTCTGTAAAGTACCATGTGGTCCTAGCAACTCCCCATACCTGGGTGTTGGGGTATGAATATTTCACACAGTGGAAAGCATTTGAATTCCATCAGAGAGCTTTGTGTAGAAAGACATTGATAGTCAGCACCAGAGTTCTTTTGGTGCACAGGATGGCAAGTAGCCAAACCTGGAGAGTCCTAATTTCTCCAGTGTCTTCTACAACTTCTGCAGTCACATTTAATTCTTAGGTACAAGACTTATGTTTAGTTATTTGTGTGTATCTTGTAAAAGACTTTTTCATTATTTCTGTACATATATTTAGTTTTGATTTTTTGATATAGCTTTTTTCTTTGATTTTTACATATATATTATTTTTTTTCAATCAAGACCAAGGAATATTTAATAATGGTTATTCTATATAGGAAAATATCAAATGAAGAGAACTTGATATCCCACTAGAGGAAATCAAATCAGAATCAAATCCATAGTGTACTCATGGCTTTTCTGGAACTCAGTATATAGACCAGGCTGGTCTTGAACTGAGAGATCAAACTGCCTCTGCATTCCAATAGCTAGGATTAAAGGCATATGTTTGACACTATCTCCTGGCTTGCCTCATAATTGTAGCTAGATTTTTATTATTATTATTTTATTTTATATAGCAAAGTCCATTTAAATGAAAACAAACATTTATAGACAATATTTGGGAATATGTGCATTGTTCTTTCCAAACTACTTCCTGCTGGTAAGGGGCACTGTCGTGGGGGATTCAAAGAAGATTCAGAAATCCTGGCTGTAGTCTGTAATGCTGCTTTGTTTAGCTGTTTTGAATGTAGGATCACCTTGTACTCTGTTTCTGGTGGTCTGGCTTGAACAATCCACATTAGTCTGGAAGGAATCCACATCTTTTCATTTTCTGTGGAAACAAAAATAGAAATCCTTTTCCCCAGTAACTTGGCCTTCATTTATGGTAGCCCATCCACGGAAGCTCAAATTGTTAGTTGGGGGCAGTCTTGTAGTTCTCTAGACCTTTGTTTGTGTTCAATTTTATCTTCAAACCAATATTGTCTCCCTCTTTTATGTGCTCTCTCTCTGTTTCTGTCTCTCTCTTTCCTGTCTTCTATTCCTAACCAGGCTCAATCTTCCTGGTCACACATGTTTTCCTTTCCTCCCCCTCATTTTCTCCTACTTCTCTCTCCATTCACTGCCCCCCCACTTCCCCTGATCTCCAGGGGACTTGTCCCTTCCCAGTTCTGTGAGGGACTGTATATGAATCTCTTAGAATACACCTTGTATCCTAGTTCCTCTGGTGGTGTGAATTATAGGCTGGTAATCCTTTGATCTAAGTCTAAAATCCATATATGAGTGAGTACATACTGTGTTCCTCTTTTTGTGACTGGGTTACCTCATTCAGGATGGTTTCTTCAAGTGCCATCCACTTGCCTGCGAATTTCAAGATACCATTGTTTTTTTCTGCAGAGTAGAATTCCATTGTGTAGATGTGCCACATCTTCATTAACCATTCTTCATTTGAGGGGCATCTAGGTTGCTTCCAGGTTCTTGCTATTACAAATAGTGCTTCTATGTCCGTAGTTGAACAGATGTCTTTGTTGCATGGATGTTAATCCTTTTGGTATATGCCTAAGAGGGGGATTGCCGAGTCCTGTAGTAAACTAATTCCCATTTTCCTGTGGAACCGCCATACTGATCTCCAAAATGGCTGTATGAGTTTGCACTCCAAGCAGCAGTGATGGAGTGTTCCCCTTTCTCCACATCCTTTCCAACATGAGTCATCATTGGTGTTTCTCATTTTAGCCATTGTGGCAGGATTAACATATTATCTCAAAGTTGTTTTGATTTGCATTTCCCTGATAGATAAGAATGTGGAGCATTTTCTTAAGTGTCTTTCAGCCTTTTTGATTTCCTCTATTGAGAATTCTTTCTTCAGTTCTGTACCCCACTTTTTAATAGGGTTATTTGGTGTTTTGTTGACTAGTTTCTTGAGTTCTTTGTGTATTTTGGAGATCAGATTTTATATATGGATCGCAGTTCCCAGTCCCTCCCTCCCATGCCTCCCAATTCGGCTCCTGTCCCATTCCTGTCCCCACTCCACAGGGAGGGTCTTGCCTTCCAGGAGGAGTCAAAAATCTGTCAAGTCATTTGGAGTAGGGACTATGTCCTCCCTCCTGCCTCTAGGCTAAGGGAGTATCTCTCCCAAAGTCCTTTCCTGCTCCAGGGATATATCCTGGTTCCAGGGAGACAACTTTTTTCTAGGTATAGCATTGGAGCATGGCATGAAAGTTGCTCTGTAGAGCAGGCTAGTCCCAAACTCATAGAGATGTACATACCTCTGCCTCCTGAGAGTGATATTATAGGCATGGGTCACGAACATATCCATACATGGCATTCTTGTGTTGGATTGCACTCCACTACTAAACTGTGATGTAGAGGAGTAGAATTGTACATATAAAAGACTTACCTAATGATATGGATAGTCAGACCCACAAAATATGATTTACCTGAGGGAGTGCTGCCTATAAAATAGCCCAAAGATAACTAGTGTACTAATAAGGCATGTTAGAGATTAAGATGCTAAAATATAAGTTTGATCTCTAGGATTGTTCAGGACATTTGGCTCCAAACCATGACAAAGGAGAAACTCCTCATTCACAAACAGCCCCCGGGCCCATCTCCTTATGACAAAACAACACTTTTAGAAGCAGCTCAGGTGACATTGTTTGGTCACACTGAATATTAGGGCCTGTTGTGGCAGAAAGGGCTAGTGTTCTAGAGAAAATCAAAGTTCTCCCAGATGGGCAAGATAAACCCAAGTAACAACTGTTTGAAAGGGAAAATCCTTTTGTTTTGAGGGTTGGGCTTAGCAAGCAATACTTTCAGTTTAGGTCCTTAATCGTAGAGTTGGATCAATGCTTATTCCCACAATATGAAACTTGATTGGCAGAAACAGTAACAACCAGTGGGCTGTGCCTTAGGACTTTTCCATCATGCCCTGAGAGATGCAGAATAAAATAGAGCTCCTCCTATAAAACAAGGAGGAGGGAATGCAATTGTCTAGGGCCAGGACCTTTGTGTAGGTGTTATTTCAGATCCTCTAGAACACAACTCTTACTCCTGCTGACTTTCTAGAGTTTTCCCATTTCCTTTCTTTTCCTCCTGGAAGTAGTAAAGAGGTAGCAGTTCTTTATAAGAAGTTTACATAGAATAAGATATAAGTTAAGCAAGACCCCTCTGCCCAGGTTTTATCTTCTCTTTGTTCTGCCTTTCCTATCTTCCTCATCCTCTGGCACATCTGTGTCAGAAACTTTCATTAAAGTGTGTCTTGCTGTTGCATGTCACTGGTGTACTATGAAATCATTATGGTACTATCTTTTCTGTTGAAGACTTTCATGGCCTTACTGGCCGGACTTGCAGTTTCCTGACCCTATTTAAATTCTTCAAATTGTCAGCTGGCATCTGACCCTGGAAGGACTTAAAAGTGGCAGCAATTGTGGAATGCAAAATACGTTTTAGGAGCCAGACAGTGATGATGAATGCCTTTAATCCCAGCCCTCTGAGGGCACATGCAGGCCGACTTCTGTGAGTTTGAGACTAGTGCGCTATATAGAGTTAGCCTCACTACAACTGAGGCTACAGCACAGGGAAACAGAGAAACCCTGCCCCAGAAAATTATCTGTTGTAGGCTTTCTCCTCTTGGAACATTAGTGAGAAATGGTTGCATGCTATCATTACAGAGTTTTTTGTTTGTTTGTTTTGTTTTTTGTTTGTTTGTTTGTTTTTGTTTTCTTTCTTTTAACCTTTTTAGTCTATGCAGTTATTTCTTACTGGAAAGGCAAAGTTTAGAACAGCTTTACTCCCAGCATTTTAGAATTAATTTTCTGAGACATGATTACTCATTGACAATGGTTCATTTGATCCCAGTATGTTGCTTTCAAGGGCACTGTATTCTTTCACCTTAAACATACCTCATTAAATTAAGAGACTGTATACCCTCAGAAGGTAGAAGGATTTTTTTTTTGACCAAGCATCTTAAACACCTAATTTGAGGATACCAATTACTTTTAAGGTGATATTTAATAAATGGAACTCATTAGTCTGTAACACTGCACATTGATTTAAAATATAATCCACCTCTACATCACAAATGATCTCAATGACAACAAGATAAAAAAGTATGACCCCAGTGTTTTAAAATTGTCCATATGTGTCATGAAGTTGACTGTCCATTACACTTACAGCAAAAAGA
Organism: Phodopus roborovskii; assembly: GCF_943737965.1. Classification (NCBI taxonomy): domain Eukaryota; kingdom Metazoa; phylum Chordata; class Mammalia; order Rodentia; family Cricetidae; genus Phodopus; species Phodopus roborovskii. The sequence continues at coordinate 29,345 of NW_026126273.1, forward strand.
ATTTGCATGTGGAGCATGGATGCTGCCTTTAGACCAGAATAGAAAGAATAGTTTATTGCATGCACTGCAAGGAGAAACAGGGTGGATGTCAGTTGCAGTATCCATCATAAAAGATGGCCGTGATTGCTGCATTGTGATGGTTTGAATGTGATTACACCTATAATCTCATAGGGAATGGCAGTAGTAGAAGGAGGAGCTTTGTTGCAGTGACTTTGGCATTTTGAGAAGAGTATCACTGGTCATGGGTTTTGGGGTTTCCTATGCTTTGGATATGGCCAAGTATATAAGATGTCTTACTGAGGCCTGCATATCAAGATGTAGCTGGCACCATATTCTTCTTGAAATCTTGCTCCCTGCTATGATGAAAATGGACTCAATTTCTGAAACTGTGAGCCAATCCAATTAACTATTTTTTTAATATATATATATATATATATATATATATATATATATATATATATAATTTGTGGGGGATCTCTTTCTTGCAAGAAGAGTAAGAGTTTTTCATCCCTGAGTGTCACTGTCAAGACTAGGGTTGGAATCCGTGACTGGGTGAGTTTTACCAAGGAGGCAGAGAAAGGTTGACTTCTCTGAGTTAGGGACCAGGCTGTTCTACAAGAACAAGACAACCTTAAAAGTCACAGAGAAACCCTGTCTTAGAAATTATACACAGGAATGAAAATCCTAACTTATATAGATTCAGTGGTTTTCTTCTTTAAATACTCAGGGTGTACTGAATCATGTCATGTGAATGAAGACAGACCAGATTTGTTGAATAAAATTTGGATATATTGAGCTGGGTGTAACCAATGGTGTGATGTCATTGAGCTTTGCATTGATCACATCTACTCCTGCCTTTGCTACCTCATGCTGGGAAGAAACTCCTACAATTCCTTTAGGAAAAAGCTTTGAATGTTCACTAAGAAGGAAATAAAGTTTACTTCTTGACTGTTTTCCAATTCCCCAGGCAAATGACCACAGGAATATGTAAGAATTGAGTTCATTTAACAACTTTGAAGCTGGTGTAGGCACAGTGCAGAAAGAGGTGGGGGAAGGAAGGAACATGTGCAATTTCTTGTTTTCCTTTGTTGGAAATATAAGTGTGGAGCCTATAATCAATTGTAGATGGTTTACACAATGTCTGACTGGCCATTTCTTGGTGTCCATAGACAAGGACAATCAATAATCTTGATAAAGTACTGATGAGATAATGAAACGGAATTGCTGACTTTCATATAGAAGATACAATGAAATCCACAGCCCAATACTATGGTCAGTGTGTAAGCTTGAGGGCCTAGATGTCATTTATGCAGGGACAGGAATGGAAGATGTGTCCTGTGCTGACCTGGGCAATGGCCCTTTTCCTCTTATCCTCCCTGAGTGTAGGTTCCCTTGGGTGAGTGAAAAATTTGTGTCCACACTGGGCTGTGGTGGCGCACAACTTTTATTCAAGCATTTGAGAGGGAGAGGCAAGAAGCTCTATGTGAGTTTGAGGTCAGTATGATTTTCAAAGAGAGTTTTAGCGTGAGTCCCAAACATAAAGAGACCCACCCAAACCTAAAGAGACACCCTGCTTTGAAAACCAAAGGAAAAAACAAAACAAAACAAACAAACCAAAGGTAAACAAATATTGTTGTTCAATATGAATGACAAGGTTTCTTTTGGTATATTTTGGGAACATCCAAGGGAAAAACTGAAAGTTTGCTTATGGAATTCATGAATATTGCATTGCACATTCAGATTTGTCTTTATGTGTCACACACAGTTTATAAACCAGTGGAAATATGTCATTGGAATCATCTTTCAGCAATACATGATCACAGCTTATTTAACTTTCCACATTCACTAGCTACCATAGCATGTTTCAGGAAAGTTGAGTTCCTGGGAAAAAGGAATTTCTTATCTGCAGTTTTCTCAAGTGTGCATGGTGTTTAGTGGGTGGACAGGCATTGTACATGTGTTCAGAAGCAGAAATTAAATCATTCTTCTGTATTAATATTTATGTGGGCATCATGGGGCTGGTTTTGCCTAAACCACAAGGAGCCTTGCAGAAGCATAGAAAGATATTACCCCCATTTTTAGAGAGAGATCTAAACCATGAAGCATCTCTGTTGGGAAAAATGTATGTGGAGGAACAGAAGCAAAAGAGAGTGAGCATTCTTCTGAATTAATTTTGTGGGAGTTGTGAATTCTTTTCATTTAAGATCTAAACAACTGGCATGATGTGTAGCTGGTTAACATTGTTCAAGATCTTGGTTTTCCTGGCTGAGTTTCCTCTGGTGTTTTGATAAAAAGTTGATTATATTTTCCAGCTTTTGTTCTTGTCATTGTCTCTGCATCTCCCCTTTATCCTTTCTCAAATATTGTATACCTTCTTGAGCACCATACATTTGTTGTAAATATTAAAGTCTCAGTATGTCAAAGTATGACCTGAACGTCTCCGGGATTTCCTCTGTGTCCATTGTTATGTCCCTATTTTCATTTCTGATTTTGTGAATTTGCATGTTCTCTCTCTGCTTTTTCATTAGTTTGGGTAAAGTTTTGTCTAGCTTGTTGATTTTACTGAAAAACCAACCCTTTGTTATATTGATTTTTTTTACAGTGTTTCCCTGGTTTCTGTTTTATTGATTTCAGCCCTCAAATTTATTATTTTCTGGTGTCTACACCTCCCGTGTGAGTTTGCTTCTTTTTGTCCTAACGCTTTCATTTGGGGTGTTAATTCTCTATTGTGACTATCTTCTGTTTTTTTTTTTTTTTTTTTTTTTTTTTTTTTCATATGGTCACATGGTACAATGATTTTCTCTGGTACCACTGCTTTCAAGGTGTCCTATTAGTTTGGGTATGTTGTGTCCTCATTCTTGTTGAATTTTAGGATGTCCTTAATTTCTTTATTTCTTCTTTGACGCAGGTATGGTGTAATTGAACATTGTTCAGTTTCCATGAGTTTGTAGGCTTTCTGTGATTTGTGTTGTTGTAATCAAATTTTTAAAGCATGCTGTTCATGTAAGATACAGGGGACTATTCCAATTCTCTTGTATCTGTTGAGGTTTGTTATGCCACATACTATTTGGTCAATTTTAGAGAAGGTTTCATGTGGAGCAGGGAAGAACTTATTTTCTTTTGTGTTTGGATGGAATGTTCTATAGATGTCTGTTAAACCCAATTGAGGCGAAACTTCTGTTAATTCTTTTGTATACTTTGTTAAGTTTGTGACTGGTGGTCCTGTCTAGTGGTGACAATGGTGTGTTAAAGTCTCCCAATATAAGGTTTTATGTGAGGTTTGAGTTTTAGTAGAGTTTCTTTTATGAATGTGGTTGCCTTTGTCTTTGAATCAGAATTGTTCAGGATTGTGTTGGTGGATTTCTCCTGTGATGGACATGGAATGACTGTTTTAATCTATTTTGATTAATTTTGGTTGGACGCTTAACTTGTTAGAATTTAGGATAGCCGCACCTGCTTGCTTCTTGGGTCCATTTGATTGGAAGATCTTTTCTTAGCTTGAGGTAATATCTGTCTTTGAAGCTTAGATGTATTTCTTGTATGCAGCAGTGAGATGGATTCTGTCTTCATATCCACTCTGTTAGCCTGTGTCTTTTTACAAGCAAGTTAAGACCACTAATGTTGAGGGAGAGTAAGAACCATGGATTGTTAATGCTTGCTTGTTTTAGATTTGTTGCTGGCAGTGGTATTGTGAATTTATCAGTCCTGCTTTACCTTGATTTGCCTACATCTTTGTGATCATAGTTAACTTCCCTGGGTTGGAGTTTTCCTTCCAAATCTTTCTGTATGGCTGGATTTGTAGATACATATTGTGAAAATCTGGCTTTGTCTTTAAAAAATTTGTTCTCTGCATCTATAGTGATTGACAGTTTTTTTGAGTATAGTAGGCTGGGCTGGCATTGGTGGACTCTTTGTACTTGTAGACCATCTATGAAGGACCTTCTCGCCTTGAGGCTTTCCATGGTGTAGTCAGGTGTAATTTTCATAGGTCTTCCTTTATACGATACCTGGAATTTTTCCTTCACTGCTCTTAATGTAATTTTTTTTATTTGTATGTCAGATGTTTTGATTATTATATGTCGAGGTATGTCGAGGTTTTTTTTTTTTTTTTTTTTTTTTTTTTTTTTTTGGTATGCTCATTGTACTTTCATGGGCATGTCCTTCTTCAGATTGGGAAAGTTTTCCACAATGTTTTTGTTGAATATGTTTTTGGCACCTTTGAGCTGGGCTTTCTCACCTTCCTCTATGCCTATTATTCTTAAGATTAGCCTTTTCACGGTGTCCCACGTGTTTTGTGTTAAGGATTTGTTGGATTTATGATTTTCTTTGGTCAATGAATCTACTTACTCTACTCTATCTTCTGTGCCTGAGATTCTCTCTTCCATCCCTTGAATTCTGTTGGTTACGCTTGCATCTGTAGTTCCTGATCATTTGCCAAGTTTTTCTATTTCTAGCATTCCTTCGGTTTATGTCTTATTTATTGTCTCCATTTCCATTTTCAAGTCTTGAACCATTTCCTTCACTTTCTTAATTGTTTTTTCTGGCTTTCTGTACTTTCTTCAAGAAATTTGTTCATTTTTTCCATTTTTTTGTTTGTTTCTTCTTCTGTTTCTTAAAGTATTTTTTTTCATCTTCTTTGAGGGCCTCTATCATTTCTTATGGCAATAATTTTTAATTTGTTCTCTTCTACTTCATCTGCTTTGTTGTTTACCAGTCTATTTGTTGTAGATTCCATAGATTCTGGTGCTGTTATTCTTGTCGTTCTTTTGTTAGGTGTTTTATTGTATTTCCATCTTCCCATAGCTACTTCCCCGGTGTGTTTTGGTATGTCAGAAGTTTGAAGTCTGTAGCTCTGGGTGGTCCAAGTGCTGTAGGAGTTCTCTCCACAGGCAGGGCCTGGCAATGGGGATATAAGTTCAGATTCCAGCTGAAGACTGGCAATGAAAGTCAAAGATTTTAGAAGGCTGTGACCCAGGATGTTCCTTAAGCTGATAGTTAGATCTACCCTGGGCCTGGCACTCTCCAGCTGAGGCCTCTTTGGGGGTCCTACAATGGGGGTCAAGGATCCACCCTGCAAGAACTCAGAGTGGTCCCATGGAGACAGGGACCGGAAAATCCATTTGAGGACTCTAGCCAAGGCCTGGCAATGGATGAAAAATACTGGGCTGATACTCTGGATGATTCTGCATTGATAGGCAGATCTAGCTGGGACCTGGCACTCTCCAGCGTAGGTCTCTTTAGCAGAGGCCCTACAGTGGAGGTACCTTCACTCATTACTTTAACCATTTTAAAATCCTCATTGAGATTAGTGATTTTTCTAAATCCAATCCTACACATTAGCTTCATATTACATAAAGGAATTCATATTGGAGGAAACTGTTAAGACTTTAAACACCTAAGTACCTGGGTTACAGGAATGAGTGCTCACATTATTGTATACTCACAGGTGAAAATATGTTTGGTTAATGATTTTATTTAATTTTAACTATGTAATGCCAGTGCATGGATTTGTGTTTGCTCACACTTGTTCCCAAGAATGTTAGCCTCTTGAGTTATTCTAGTAGCAAGAACTACCGAATTTTTCATGGGTTCTGGCAATGAAATTTCTATAATTTTTCTTGTCCATATCTCTAACGCTGTCTCTATCCTTTATCTATCATCTTGGTATGAAGTGATAGGGAAGAGCTCATGAAAGAGGAAATCAAAATCATAGAAACATCTTGGTGAAGATTTTAACCATCATACTTTTTTCTTTAATTTCAATATTCCAATTTTTTTTTTTTTTTTTTTTTTTTTTTGGAGCATGGTTCTTACTAAGTTCTCTACACCCAAGATAAATGACAAACTGTTCAGCCCTTCTGATGTAATCTGCAACCCAAGAGAGAGACAAAGAGAGACAGAGAGGGCGAGAGAGACAGACAGAGAGACAGAGAGAGAAAGAAAGACAGCATGAGGAGAGAGAGAGGGAGAGAAAAGAGAGATAATGAGAGCAAGAGAGACATCAACCCAAGCTTCTCCACCTTCAGGTTTCATACTCTGTACCAAAGGCACAACATATAAGATTGGGGAAGAAACCTCCCCTATGACCGGTGGCTATGCTTGAAGCTCTGATTGGCTTCTGAAGCCTGAGCTACAGAATTAAATGAACAGAAAAGACACAGAATTTGAGGGCAGCTTTCGGTCAGGACTACCAAACATTCTAAACTCTTTGAATAGACACAGAAGCCATTAGGGTTTCCAAGCAACAACCCAGCCTCCCTGGGTATGCAGACATTAGTTTAAGTATGGCTTCTTATTCTTGCCAGGGATGATATGGAGAGGAAGGATTCAGGAGTTGGTGGGATTGCTTTTAGCAGGAGGTGTGGTTTACAAGGTTTCCTTTAGCTGCCATCCTGTAGACCATCGGCACCTATTCCTTGAGAGATGGACAAAGCAGGTTGTGTAAAGCTTCAGCCCTAACATTGAGCTGCAGGTGGAGAGAGGCTGGTTCGAGTCCTGGCAGTGTTTGGTAGCACTGTCCAAGCACTGCCCTCAGGGTGTCAAGGGGGGGAGGGGCCCTCCCCTGGATTCACCTCACTTCAGACTTCACCCTAGAAAGGCCTGCCATTGTGTCCCCAGCATAGTGGAAAGAGACAAGGTCTCCTGAGAAAATTGTGAGCATTGGGTGAAGGGAGAGAGAGTTAGGAGAAAGAGAATTGGAGAGGAGAACAAGAGGCATCAAGAAGACTGAGTTTTGGAAACAATAGAGGAGAGCAACAAAAGAGATACCATACTAGATGGAGATATAATAGGTGGTAAGAGAAATCTGACACTTGGAAAATGTACAGAGATCTACAAGGATGACCCCAAATGAGAATATAAGCAATTGTGCAGAAGCTACCTTAAATGCCCTTCCCTATAATGAGATTGATATATACCTTATAGGATATTCTAGAGCCTTCATCTAGTAGTTGACTGAAACAGAAGCAATCATACTCAGCTAAGAACTCCTGGAATCCAGTTGCAAAGAGGGAGGAGTGATATGTACAGGGGTCAAGACCAGGTTGGAGAAAAGCTCAGACTCACCTAAGTAAAACAGTGTGGAGCTCATGAACCCCAATCTGATAGTTGGGAAACCATAATATGACTGACTTAACACCCCTAAAGGTGCATCTCATTTAGAAGGCCTAGTAAGTGTAAGGGACCTCTGGCAGTGGAATCAGGATGTATCCCTGATGTATGAAAGACTTCAGGATCCCATTCCCTATGGACAGATACTCACTCAGTCTAGATACATGGGGTTGGGCCTTGTCCATACCCCAAATGACTTTTGGATTGGTGCATACATGAGAGGGAGAGGGAACACATATGGATATGTAAAATAACTTTGATTCTATTTTAACAGAATTCATTAAAAGTAAGAATAGAAAATAAGGTGGGGTGAATAACTTAACTAATATTTGCTGGTGCCATGGCCCTGAAGACCCAGAGCTTTGGGAAAGTTTATGGACACTGTCCTCAAGCAGTCACAGACTAACTTTGACTGTGGTATGAAAACTATACCCCAGGGACCACTTTTATCTTGGGTGACTGTGAAATCCTATAATTCCTACCTCCACTCTCTAAGAACCATTACTACAGGCATCTGCCACTATGACTGGCTTTATGGCTTCAAGTTAACTTAGTGAGACATTAGAATGATGGGATAAATAACATGAAGAATTACACTTAACTGTATAATAAACCTCTTATCTCTGTGGCCCTGGCTGTCACCATTAGCAGTAATATATAGAACATTTCCAAGGCATTTGGTGAGTTTTAACAGACTAAATGATGAGGAAAAATAGTATTTCCCATATTTGGAAGACAATGGACTTTGAGGCAGAAAACCTGCACTTAGTGGATACTATCTTCTTTTACAGAAGTTAGGACCAGAGCCTGTTGTCTGGCTAAACTAACAACCAGGCTCTGTCATTCATCATAAGTGAGCCAAGCTAATGAACTAACTTCTGTTGACAAGCCAAACTACAATGCCAGCACTCTGGATTCAAGGTGGACAGATATCTCTCATGTCCTAGGACAGACTAATCTATAATATAAGTTCTAGTTAAGACAGGATGTCACAGTAATATTATACTTAAAAAGAAGAGAAAAAAAATATAAAAGTAAAATTAATGAAAATTTAAAGCATATTTATTCAGTTTGAGTACTTATGAAAACAAAAACAAAACAAAAAAAAGAAAACAGTAAATAATCTATACCAACGGTCTTAATAGAATTAGAATGCAAAACAAAATAACAGGTAAATATGGAATTTTCTCCATCTCTAAAACACTCCCATATACTCGGTTCCTATTTCTGCTATAAGGTGGTCATATAAGAAGTCAATGTTTCTTTCATAGGGACATTTTCATTTGAAAGATGCAATACTTTTTCTACTATGTGCCTCCCTGGAAAATGAGAATTTTATGAGTCTACATTTGTCCTGGTAGTAGGCCAAAAGTGGACCCCACAATGTTGACTTATGATCTCCACACAAATATCAAGAAGTTTTTAGGACTGTAATCAGAAACAGCAGCTCAGTCCCTTGTCCATTTCTGTGTCCGTGAGTGTGGACAAGTGGAAGACTAGCTATCATTGATGAAAGGAAGACAGAGACATAATATAATGTCAGGCCGGCAGATTAAGTCAATCCTGAAAGCTCCATTTTATTCATACACCAAACTAAAGTAGTCTAACAAAGGTGCGGCAATGGAAGGGGACTTCAATTAATATGTATAAAGGGAAAACAGAAATTGCTTCCACTAATGCTAAAGGCACAGTATAATTGCACATACTATGTGCCTTCAGGCACCCCATTGCTGTACTTACTCCCTTTAGGGTGGTTAACCCGTCTAATCCCAAATCATTGCTATTTAGGTAGGAGACATTCATCTTCAAGTGACAGGTGCCTTTAGCAGGAAAGATATTATCTTAAGGATAATAGGAGTTATTGGAGCATGTTGAACTCATGACAAGTTGGAAAGGATTCCCATTTAGGAGCTGAGAAACTTCAGACTGGCAGAATATATTCCAGGACTGCCAAAGCCATACAGAAGCCTTGTATGCAAACATGTGATGAGATCTACCTTTAACTGTTTTGTGGCAGTGCACATGTTTAATCCCAGGTCAAAGGAGGCTGCCTGATTTTGCTTAAGTTGATGCCAGCCAAATCCACAGAATGAGTTTAAGTCCTGCACAGATAAACCCTGTTTTGAAAACAAAAAAACAAAACAAAATCACATAAAGGAAAAATCAGATCAACCTTCTGGTGTTAGCCTACAGATATAAATGATATTGAAGGAGGAAGCTTTCCCTCTTTGGCTGTTTACCCTAGCTCTGGGTAGCAAGTTTATTCTTTTACTACCACTAGAGCCTCCTTTTCTGGAATTTTGATGTATAATGACCAGCTGACACATCCATCATGATAAACTAAAAAACTGCTGTACTCTTCAGATTTCCATTGGTAGGCAAACTTTGTTGGACTAACTACATCAAAGCTTATAAGACATGCTGATAAATCCACTTTTTACATATATGGTGAGATTCATCCTACATTCTTTTTCATGTAGAGAACCTTGATTACTGCAGTTGGTTTTTGTTTTGTTTTTTATCTGCTCACTGAAGATGTATTGGGTAACAATAGTGCTCACAAATACATACTTCCTAGTTCAATTCCTCTCTACATATTCAATTTTCCATTAAGACTACTTTTCTCTTTGCCAAGTGTTTGCTCTGAGTTTCAGGGATAAAATTCTACATCTATGGAGCCATCATATAGCATTCTGCCATGAGAAAGATCATTTATCTTTTTTGAGATCTGGTCCCTGCTTTTCTGTCCTGATTGTCTGAACACATCTCCCCATCCCAGCTTTTTAAAAAAATATTTTTTACCTTCTATGTTTCCTATCTACCTCATTCCCCATCACCTTCTCCTCAGGATCCTATATGTGGAACAGGTCCTTCAGTTTCAGGTATCTGGTCGCCTTTAGGAACAGTACTGGGAACACATTTGCTGTTTAATCCTCCCATCTCCCTAAGTAGCTAGACATGCTGTCTCCAGTCCCTACTGAAATTGTTCAATGTGTAAAATGGAGCTTGAACTTAAAAGCCGTTTAAAAAGGATAACATATGTGAAATGCAAACTATGTCTAGGCTGGCTCCTCTCTGAGTATTTTCCAGAGATAGATACATGTTATGTTAGAAATATTTGTCTTTATGGATCTCCTCTGTGGGTGAAGTGATTTCTCCATGGGAAAGCATATTATTGCTAGGACATATGCAATTTCATCATGTTAGAAGAATGTTTATGAGACAATCTCTTACGTTGATATAAGTGGAATTGGTTGCATGCTGTTGCTCTCCAAAGCAATGGCCTTGCTGTCTTCTGTACTATACCTTCAAAATTCTTAAATTACTGTAACACCTAAGAGATTTAAATTTTCCATTAGAGTCAAGTAGCCAACTATCCAGTGCAGTCACAGGAAAAGCATTTGCATATGGAGCATTGCTTCTGCCTTCAGTGCAGAAAAAGGAAAATTGTTTACACTGCAAGAGGATTCAGGGTAAGCAACCAGGTGCTGGAGTCACCACTATGAAAAAAAGTACATGACTGTGGTAAGGGGAGTGATTTTGTTATTTCCCAGTATGTTTTAATCTGTCATGTGTTTGAACACAGACCAGAGTATGTAGGTGTACAGTTTGTGAAGGATGAAATGAAAGGCAGGATTGCTCAGTGGCTAGTGTTGCTACTTTTGTGGGTGGAGCTTCTTTCAGTGTCCATCAGTCATCTTGGAGGGAATGGGTGGTGCCAGCACCTGGCCTGTGTCTCTTTAATAAAAGCTTTTTAATGAAACATTTTAAATGCCATATTCTCTAGATCTCTGAGCATTTGAGGGCTTCTGACTGTTTAGCATACCTTAGTATACAAAATATCCCTGTAATTAATCTGTTTTGAAAACTGGATCCAAGCTGAGAGGCTGTGGAGGGATGTTTTACTCAGGGCCCTGCAGCCTGTCTGTAACAGGTTTTAACTTAGTAGGTTAGACTTATAACCATAGAGGACAAAGAGGTAGAGAAAAACTCCCTTTGATAATAGAGGCTTAACCTTAATAAACAGCTCACAGGAAAGACAGGGTGGCATAAATATTTTGTTAGCTTGAAATAGACATTTATAACCTTATATATTTACCACCATTCAAAGGCACATAGCAATTTAGAAATATTTGAGACTTAGTACAATTGAATTTAAGTTGTATGAAGTTAGCTTACATTTACATAAAGTTAAATTTAAGGTAAATGTACAGATATATTAAACAGGACTGTGTAAAATTGAGAAGGACTTGAATGTGAAGCTATGTATGACATTTTGAAAAAAAGAAATTAGAGACAAAGAATAAAGAATAAAGCAAATAAAAGAATAAAAGCAAAAGGTAAATGAATTACCGGTTCTGTTGGCGGCAGAAGCTGGCTAGACTCCCTGTGCCTAGGTGGCTGGTGTAGCAGAGGGAAGAACCATGGGGGGTCAGGCTAGGCCACATTGTCAAAATGGCAGCTGCCAAAAACATATCCCCAACAGCTGGCAGAAATTATAATATTTTGAGATTCAATTTTGTCTTGAGTAGATGCTGCCTCAGCCCAGCCTACTGCCCTGAGACAAGCAGCAGCTCCGGCGGGGAGGAGAGTTTTAGTGTGGCAGAAAGAGAACAGAACCAAGTTGAGGGTAAGAGTTTGTTTAGCAAAGAGATAGAAAAACCCTCCTTCCATCTACCTGTTCGCTGGCAGTAATTTGAAAGATCCTGTAAAATATCTGGATCTAGAGAGCTGTTATGTGGCCAATTTGAATTTCCTATGGGATATCTAGGTTACTAGGTTCCTAGTTAGCCACAGCCACTATGTCTCTAGTTAGCTACACACAATATATCACTACTTACCCACCCATACTAAGTCACTAGTCAGACTCACATCTAATTCACTAGCTAGCCAAAAACACCAAGAAATTAGTCAGCCACACACACACTGATATAGTAGTTAGCCATTCTCCTATGTATTTCTATGTATTTAGTCAACTACACACCTAAGTCATTAGTTAGCTACAAAGACTAGGTCACTAGTTATCCACACACATTAAATCAGTAGTTAGACACACACACTATGTCATTAGTTAGACACATACTAAGTCTGTCCAAAAGAAAAACAGCTCACACTAAGGTGGTCCCAGGACTTGGGAATCAGGCCTTTGATCCCAGCAGTAGGGATTTGGAGATAGGAGTGACATGGCTGAACAGAGAGAGGAAGATAAGATAGAGGAGACAGAAGAGCATGCAGTGAGATGATTTTGTTTGAGCAATTAGTCCGAGGGATCGAAGTGATAGCAGTCAATCTGAGGAGGCAGTGTGAGGACAGGAGCACATGGCTTGTCTGAGAATAGGTAGAGAAAAGAACTCTAGTAGCCAGATGCACTGAATCTGTGATCCTTCAGTTTTCACCCTCCCCACCCTGATAGGTTACTGTGAGTTTTTACTAGTAAGATCTATTAGAACTTGTGCTGGAAATGATGTTCTCTCTTTGGAAGTGTGATATTTCAAAGTCAATAGAGGTAAAAATTTTAAATTATTAAATTATTAACTTTATTTTTTGAAAATTACATTGGTATCTTTTTAATGTTTTTAATTTAAAAAAATTATACATATCAAACCAGTTCATTCCACCTTACCCCCACCCTCCTTCTTCCCCTCTCTCCCAACTTCCCGAGCCCACGACCACTCTCCCCTTCCATCCAACGGACACTATACACATAGGGTGATGCCTTCCAGGAGAGGTCATCTAAATCTCTCAAGTCATTTGAAGTAGGGACTAAGATATCTCTCCTGTCTCAAGGTTAATGCATTATACCTCCATGGGGATATTCCCCCAAAGTCTTTTTAACAACAGGGATGTTTCTTGATTCCACTGTCTGAAGTCCCTTAGACTGCACAGGACATTTAGCTTAGACCCATGTTAAGGGGTATCGCGGTTAAATAAGAATCAGGATAAACAAATAGGCCGAATAGATGTTTATTTAGGGAGAAATAACTTACAACCTAGACAGATAAACACCAGGAAATTCAACCCAATCCTCTCCTGTCTGAGTCACGCCAGCAATAGAGCTTTTACCGGCTCCCCCTCCGACTTCCTTCCACAGGTCACTTCCGCCCATGGCTTCACCCCCCAATGGGCGTGGTCAGTGCCACAGAAGGACTATCTCACTACAATTCCCCTTTTAGTCTAAAGAAAAGATTTAGGCTTAATACAAAACTATATACAAAACAGTGAATAACAAGTGTGCTTTAAGAAAAGGAAAATCGAGTACAAAATGACCTACATATCTAGTCCTAGCGTGAGGGCATAATGGAGTTTACAATAGAGTTGTCCTAAGCTGGAAAATGTAAGTCTAGTACCTAATATATCTAAGTAGGAAGAGAGAATAATAGTTGTGATAGTTTAATCTTCAACCTCATCAAGACCTGAGAAGGAAATTAACAATACTAGAGTAGACATGAAATGCGGATTGACAACTTCCAAAAGGTGCAGCAAGGACAGAAACAGCAAGCCACCTGAACAGTCACCCTAGGTCTCACAGCAACGTTGATACACCCAGTTTTGGCTAAGGCCAAGAGAACTTGACAGACCACAACAGTTATTAAATATGAATCACGGTTAACACTATTTAGTCCATTAACATTTAGCAAGATTAAAAGAAACTATTCTATTATCTATCTTAAATTTGTGCATCTAAAGTCCTATATGTAACTTATCTTTAAGCATAACTAAGGAAAGCTATAACCATAACTATCTGTCTTCAACTCCTTCAAAGACCACAGAAGGATAATATATAAGCTCTAGAAATGACAGAGACAACTCACTGCCTGGTCACCTGGAGTTCTTTTGTAATCTTTCATCTTCAGCCCATAGGCCATCGTGTGTCTCACAGACTCTTCAGCAAAGCAGGACTTTGTATGGCAGTTTGTCAGTCATTTTCCTCTGTGTCCTGTAGACTGTCTGGCAGACTCTTCCATGAAGCAGGAACTCTATAGCAATGTCCATCTTGCATCTGCAGTCACTTTTCTGTGGGTCCTGCATGTCCAGTTTATACAGCATTAAGTTAAAAAGTCCAGACAAGAGCTGGATCTTGTCCAAATGGCTAATCTTGCCATACTGGAAGCAAACTCCATAACGAGTTTCTTCAATGTCCATCTTCCTTTCTGGTGCAGGTGGTATTGCCAAGAGCAATTATGTCTCACTGTCACAAAAACCCTAAACCATTTTAAATGCCATATTCTGTAGGTCTTTGAAAGTTTTGAAGAATGCCTATCTATCTCAAATACATCTCTGTGTATCTTCAAAACCTAACTCACCAAGCTATAAGTTTTGACTATTATAGGTAACTATGTAAAATCTGTACTAAATTATACATTACATTTTTAAATGAGCTATATAAACACAATACATAAACAAGAAGAGAAATATACATATCACAACACTGACCTTAAATTATATCAATAAATGAAAATCCATTCCAAAATTAAGTATTCATATCTATACCATAATCCCCTTTTTACCTTTAAAAAGATATTGGTTGTGATCATTAACCATTTATAACCAAATCCATTTAAATGAAAACAATCATTTATAAACGATATTTGGGAATTTGGGCATCATTCTTTCCGAACTACTTCTTGCTGACAGGGGGCGCTGTCATGGGGGATCCTGAGAAGATGCAGAAATCTTGGCTGTAGTCTGCAAGGCTGCTTTGTTTAAGCTGTTTTGAATGTTGGATCACCAGAAACTCTGTTTCAGGGGGTCTGGCTTGATCAAACCACATTAGTCTGTAAGGAATCCACAGTTTTTTATTTTCTGTGGAAACAAAAATAGAAATCCTTTTCCCCAGTAACTTGTCCTTGAACTTAAATTTTTGAGTCAAAGCATTTTTAAAACATATAAATTGAATTAATCCACCAGTATTTCCTTTAACAGTTATTGTTTCCTCAGCAGTCAAACAATGCAAAGACAATGTAATACCATACAGTATCCAGATTCTCTCTGAGCTTTTCATCTTTACGTGGCTTTATTATTACTCCGTTTCTTTTACTTTTCATTTTTTGAGGCAGGAGTACAGTTTTTCTGCCCGCCACCTGGTCTTGTCCTGCTGCCGTGCCACCAGCCCCAAATAACGCACAGAGATTCTGTATTTGATATTATGCTGTTTGCCAGGTGCTAGTTTCTTATTGGCTAGCTCTATCTTAATTATTAACCCATTTCTATGTATTTCCACGTGGTTTTACCAGGGAGAGGTGGCTGGCGGTTCTATTCTCTCCAGGCTTTCCATCCTGACTTCTCCTTACTACTTCCAATTTCCTCCTTGTCTCCTAGTCCCTCCTATCTTCCTTTCCTATTGGCCAACAGTACTTTATTTATTAACCAGTATGAGAAATATATACAGAATGACTCCCATCATCTCCTCTTTTCTGTCTAAATAAAAAGAAGGGTTTTAAACTTAACATAGAAAATATATAACATAACAATTATCAAATAAGAATCACAGTTGACAATATTTAGTCCATTAACATTTAGTAAGATTTAAGAAAATATTCCATCATCTATTCTGTCTTTGTGAGTCTAAAGCCCTATGTGTAACTTATCTTTAATCCTAACTAAGGAAAACTATAACCATAACTATCCGTCTTCAACTCCTTCAAAGACCACAGAAGGTTAATATATAAGCTCTAGAAATGACATAGACAACTCACTGCCTGGTCACCCAAAGGTCTTTTGTAATCTTTCATCTTCAGCCCATAGGCCATCGTATGTCTCACAGACTCTTCAGCAAAGCAGGAAACTTTAAACTGTCTTCTTGTATTGGCAGTTTGTCAGTCATTTTCCTCTGTGTCCTGCAGACTGTCTGGCAGACTCTTCCATGAAGCAGGAACTCTATAGCAATGTCCATCTTGCATCTGCAGTCACTTTTCTGTCTAAATAAAATCCCACTTCTGACACCAGATATTGTTGTTAAATAAGGATCAGTATAAACAAATAGGCCGAATAGATGTTTATTTAGGGAGAAATAACTTACAAACTACACAGATAAACACCAGGAAATTCAACCCAATCCTCTCCTGTCCAAGTCACACCAGCAAGAGAGCTTTTACCGGCTCTCCCTCCGACTTCCTTCCACAGGTCACTTCGGCTCATGGCTCCACCCCCAATGGGCGTGTTCAGTGCCACAGAAGGACTATCTCACTACACAGGGGTCTGTGTCAGTCCCATGTTGGATTCCCAGCTATAAGTCTGGAGCCCCATTAGCTTCTCCTTGTTCAGGTCAGCTGTGTCTATGTGTTTCTGCAGTGTGGCCTTGTCCTCCCTCTCTGCATCCGAATTCCAGTTTGGCTCAGTGTTTAGTTGTGCATGTATGCTTCTGTTTCCATCAGCTACTAGATGAGGGCTCCATGATGGTGGATAAGTTAGTCGTTGATCTCATTGTCAGGGAAGGGAATTTATGGTAGCCATTACACTGTTGCACAAATTGTTGGGGTCACTCTTGTAGGACTCTGGACATTTCTCTAGGTTCAGTTTCCTCTTCTAACCTATAATGGCTCCCATTTTTATAGTCCTACCTCTCTTGTCCTCTCCTAGCTATCCTCTTCTATTATCTTTTTTCTCATCTCTTCTCAAGTCCATTCCTTTTCTGACCAAATCTTCCTAGTCCAATGTTCTTTACTCTCCTACTTCTTTCCTTTTGCTAGTTCACTCTCCACTCACTACCCCCCAAATCCCATATGCTCTGGGGACCGTTGTCCCTTCCTGCTTCTGTGAATGACCTTATAAGAAACTCTTAGAATACTCCTTGTATCCTAGTTTCTCTGGCAGTGTGATTTGTACAGTGGTTATCTTTTCCACAATGTCTACAATCCACATATGAATGAATACATACCATGTTTATCTTTCTGTGACTGGGTTACCTCATTCAGGATGGTTTCTTCAAGTTCCATCCACTTGTCTGTGAGATTCAAGATTTTGTTGTCCCCCCCCCCGCACAGAGTAGTATTCCATTGTGTAAATGTGGCACATCTCCTTTATACATACTTCAGTTGAGGGGCATCTAAGTTGCTTCCATGTTCTTGCTATTATAAATAATATTGCTATGCATATATGTGAGCAAAAGTCTTGGTTCCATGGATGTGGATCATTTGGGTATGTGCATAAGAGTTAGGTTACTGGGTCCTGTGGTAGACTGATTCCCATTATCCTGAGGAACAGCTATGCTAGTCTGAAAATGGCTCTTCTAGTTTACAGATCAACCTGCAAAGCATAAGTTGTCATTGCTGTTTCCAATTTTAGTCATTCTGACAGCAGTAAGATGGTATCTTAAAGTTGTTTTAATTTGTATTTCCTTGTTAGCCAAAGATATTGAACACTTTCTTAAGTGTATTTCATCATTCCCCCTATTTAGAGTTCTCTATTCAGTTCTAAATCCCATTTCATAGAATTATTTGGTGTTTTGTTGACTAGTTTCTTGAGTTCTTTGTATATTTTGGAGATCAGCCCTTTGTCGGATGTAAGATTGGTGAAAATCTTTTCCCAGTCTGTAGGCTGCCATTGGGTCTTGTCCACTGTGTTCTTTGCCTTAGAGAAACTTCTAAGTTTCCATAGGTCCCATTCATTATTTGTTGATCTCAGTGTCTATGCTTCTGGAGTTATTGTCAGGAAACAGTCTCCTGTACCAATTAGTTCAAGAGTACCTCTAATGTTTTTTTTCCCTAAGAGGTTCAGTGTGGATGGATTCATGGAGGGATCCATTTGTACTTGTGTTTTGTACATGGCTATAGACATAGATCTATCTTCATTCTTCTATATACCATCATCCATTTGTACCAGCACCACTTTTTGAAGATGCTTTCCTTATCCCATTGTACACTTTTAGCTGTTTTGTCAAAAGTCAGGTGCTCATATGTGTGTGGGATAATACCAAGATTTTCTATTAAATTTCACTGAGCTACTTATCTATCTTTGTGCTAATACAAGGCTCTTTTCAGAACTATAGCTCTGTAGTAGATCTTAAAGTCAGTGATGATGATGCCTCGTGAAGTTCCTTTATTATACAGGTTGTTTTGGCTATTCTTGTTCTTTTGTTTTTCAATATAATATTGATTATTATCTTTTCAAGGTCAGTGAAGAATTGTGCTGGCATTTTAATAGATATTGAATTGAATCTGTAGATTGCCATTGAGAAAGTTGCCATTTTTACTATGTTTATTCTACCTATCCATGAGATTGGGAGATCTTTACATTTTCTGGTGTTTTCTTTACTTTCATTTTGTAAATACACAAATTACTATTATATAGGTCTTTCACTTGTTTGATAAGTGTTACCCCAAGGTTGTTTATGTTGTTTGTGGCTATTGTACAGGGTGATGTTTCTCTGATTTCTTTATTAGCCCCTTGTTGTCTGAATATAGAATGGCTACAATTTTTTTTTTAGTTTATCTTCTATGCTTATACATTGCTGAATGTGTTTTTCAGCTGTAGGAGTACCATGGTAGAGTTTTCTGGTTGCTTATGTAAACTATCATATCTTCTGAAAATAGAGAAAGATTGAGTTCTTCCTCTCAATTTGTATCCTCTTGATATCCTTTTCTTGTCTTATTTCTTTAGCTAGCAGTTCAAATACAATAATGAAGATATATGGAGACAGAGGGCAGCCTAGTCTTTGTACTGATTTCAGAGGAATTGCCTTAAGCTTCTCTACATTCAGCTTGATATTTTCTCTGTGTTTACTACATATTGCTTTTATTATGTTTATATAAATTCCTGTTATCCCTGATCTCTACAAGACCTTTAACATGATAGGATGTTGAATTTTGTCAAAGGTTTTTTCTATATCTAGAGAGATGATCATGTGATTTTTCATTTTTAGTTTGTTTATATAGTGGTATATTTGAAATATTTTCATATGTGAAGCCATCCCTGCTACACAAGGATGAAGCCTACTTGATCATAGTAGATGATTTTTCTGATAGGTTCCTGGATTTGGTTTTCCCATATTTTCTTGAGTATTTTTGCATCAATGTGCAGGAGGGATATTGTTCTGTAATTTTCTCTTAGTTGTGTCTTTGTGTGAATGGGTATCAAGGTGATTGTAGCCTCAAAAAAGTGTTTTGTAATGAAACTTCTGTTTCTATTGTGTGGAACAGTTTCAAGATTATTAATATTAGCTCTTCCATGAATTTTCTGTAGAATTCTTCACTGAAGAAGACATCTGGCTCTGGGATATTTTTTATGTTGGAAGGCTTTCTATGATTGCTCCTACTTTGTTAGTTGCTATAGGTCAATATAAGTTGATTGTCTAGTCTTGATTTAATTTTGTTAAGTAAGAGTTACCCAGAAATTTGTTCATATCCTTTGAATTTTCAAATTTTGTGGAGTATAAGTTTTCAAACTATAACATTAAAATTGCCTGGATTTCCTCAGTGTCTACTGTTCTGTACCCCTTTTTTGTTCTGATTTTGTTAATTTCCATTTTCTCTCTTTGCTTTTTGTTTAGTTTGGATAAAGGTTTGTCTCCCTTGTTAATTTTCTGAAAAAAAAAAAAGCAACTCGTTATTGCATTGATTTTTTTTTTTTTTGTATCGTATTCCTGCTTTCTACTTTATTGTTTTCAGCCCAAAAATTGATAATGGGGCCTACTCCTGAGGGTTAAGTTTGCTTCATTTGTGTCCTAAGGTTTTCAGTTGTATTGTTAATTCTCTAATGTGTCTCTCATCCGTTTTCTTCATATGGGAACTGATTGCAATCAACTTCCTTCTTAGCAGTGATTTCAAGGTGTCCCATAAATTCATGTATGTTGTATCCACAACCTCATTGAATTTTAGGAATTCCTTAATTTGTTTATTTCTTCTTAGACGCAAGTATGTTGAAATTGAGCATCATTCAGTTTCTATGAGTATGTAGGTTTTCTGTGATTTGTTGTTGTTTTTATTGTATTCCAATTATAAAGCATGGTGGTCTGATAAGATACAGGGTAATATTCAAATGTTTTTGTATCGGGTGAGGATTTTTATGTTGCCTAGTATATGGTCAATTTCAGAGAATGTTCCATGTGGAGCAGAGAAGAAGTTATATTCTTTTTTGTTTGGATGGAACGTTCAATAAGTGTCTGTGAAAAACAATTGAGACATAACTTCTGTTAGTTCTTTTGTTTCTTTGTAAAGTTTCTGACTGGTGTTACTGTGTAGTGGTGAGAGTGGGGTGTTGAAGTCTCCCACTCAAAGTGTGTGTAGTTTTATGTGAGGTTAGAGTTTTAGTACCATTTCTTTTAGGAATGTTGGTGCATTTGAATTTGGGGCATAGAGGTTCAGAATTGAGGTTTTGTGCTTAGGATTTCTCCTGTGATGAATACAAAATGACTTTTTTCATCTCTTTTTATTGATTTTGGTTTGAAGTCTAATTTGTTAGGTATTAAGATAGCCAAACCTGCTTGCTTCTTTGGTCCAGTTGATTGGAAGATCTTTTCCAAGCCCT
Organism: Phodopus roborovskii; assembly: GCF_943737965.1. NCBI lineage: Eukaryota > Metazoa > Chordata > Mammalia > Rodentia > Cricetidae > Phodopus > Phodopus roborovskii. The sequence goes on from NW_026126273.1 coordinate 49,919, forward strand.
TTACCCTGAGTAACATCTATCTTTGAATCTTAGATTTGTTTGTTGTGTGCAGCAGAAGTATGGATTCTGTTTCCGTATACATTCTGTTAGGCTTTCTCTATTTATTAGTGAGATAATACCATTAAATTGAGGGAAAGTAAGGGACATGGTTGGTTAATGATTTTTGTTTATGATTTGATGTTGGCGGTGGTTTTGTGTATATATTTCCTCTGCATTCCCCTTGGATTCTTTTGAAGTTAGTTTTTCTATTTCCTATGGGTTTTTGAGCTGTGGACATGCCACAAGCAGAGCATGATATGGAGCCAATCCAGGGAATTTCCAGGTTAGGGTGTGGGGGGAATTTCACGCAAATTTTTCCCAGACTCACTCTAGCAGAATCCTGGCAATGGGGGTCATAGATCCTGGTACACAGAGTTTCAAGTGGTTCCTGCATGGATAGGCAGATCTAGCCAGGGCCTAACACTCTCCTTCTGAATCCTCTCTAGCAGAGGCCCAGCGATGGGGGGCAAGCATCCAGCACCATGGACTCAGGATGGTGGCAATGATATATGGATCTAGCTGGGGCCTGGCATTCTTCAAGTGAGGCCTCTAGCCAATGATGGTATCTGTTTTTCTAGCTTTTTTCTTTTTAATATTTATTTATTTTTTTGAGACCCCATTTTTTTGTGACTCTGCTGCTTGTACCACAACTATATCTTGTATACCATGCTTGTCTTGAACTCACAGAGATAGGCTTCCATCTGCCTCCTGAACACTAGTGTTAAATGCATGTGCCACCACCACCCAGCTATTGCCATCTTTTTAAATATGTTCTTTAAACACATTACTGCTTGTATCTCTGTGCTGCTGCTCTCCTATGTTTCTTAAATTTTACTTATTCCATTCCTTTTGTCAAGTGATGTTTATTATTGATTTCTGAGTTGAGCAAAGTTTTTTGTAACTTTGGGTTGTCTTATGCTGTATAATTGAGAATTGTTTTGAACTCCCAATCCTGCTTCTCACATACAGTGCTGGGAAGAAAAACCTACACTTCCTTCCTTCCTGGCCCTTGACTGGTAAGTGAGAAGGAAAATAGACCAGAAAATGAGTGAACTCCCAAGATCTCTGATTAGTGTGGGGACTTTATATGAAGAGGGATTTGTGCAAGGATTGAGTTCATGACCCACTTGGATACTAGTGGAGTCACAGTGCAGAAAGGGAGAGGAAGGATATAAGCTGAGATTTCCTCCTTCAATGATAGTTGAGGTGAGCAATGTGGAATCAGTTAATCATTCCTACATAATCCATAATTTTCCCGGTGGGCAGTTTCTTGGAATCCCCAGATGAGGGCTATCAAGAATCTGGATAGAGTAGAGACCTTATCATGAATACAAATTGCTATAGTTAAAGTATTCAGCCAAAACGGGTCTGGGTGAACTATTGTGGACTATGTAACAGAGCTGATAATTTTTGTGGTTTTGGATGTACAGTCTGAGAGAAAAGGTTTGAAAAATCCTTGGTGTGCTCTATTGAAACCACATGGAGCTATGCTTATTAGGCCCATGAACACTGTGGCCTTCGTCAGTAATATTAATGGGATTGCCTGTTTTCCCCCTGTACTCCACTGCTTGAGTAGCCTTCTGAGGTTGTCCTATCGAATGGTAAATCCTGCTGACTTTTTAGAAGTCTATCGTTTGCTTCCATTTTCCCATAGATGTAGTATACAAGAAGCTATTCCTCATGAGAAGCTTACTTAGAATAACACATGGATTAACCAATAACTCCCTGCACCAGCTTTAATCGTTTCTTTGTTCTGCCATCCCTACTTTTCTCATCTTCTATCACTTCTCCCTCCAGATCTGCTGTTCGAAGTTACTCCTGTACTATTAAATATTATGGTGCTATCTTTTCTGTTGAAAGCATACATTGCCTTACTGGCACGACTTGCAGTATCTGTCTCAAAAAAAACAATAACAACAAAAATAACCATCTGTTGTAGGTTCTTTCCTTTTTGATCATTACCAGAAATGAACACAATTTGTCTATACAGACATATTTCTTTACTTATTTCTTAAGTCTGTGGCAATGTCCTTATGTCCTCTTGATTATCCCTGCTTAAACTACATGATTGGATGCCCTCAGTGGAATTTTCGGGACCAAGCTTCTTAAAAACTTTATTTTTGGATACCAATTATTTATACGGATATGTTTAATAAGCAGAACTCATTAATTTGTAACATTGCTCATTAAATTAAAATATAATTCTCTGAACGATGGCAGAATATTACCCACATTTTCATAGAGAAATCTAGACCATGTGGTGTCTCTCTTTGAAACAAATATCAGTCACTACAGGGTCAAAAGCAGAACAGTTTAGGAATCCTTTTGAGTTAATTTTGTTAGTCTGTGTGTATAAGTTCTGAACACATAGAGTCATCGGGAGGTGGGTAACATTACACAAGATCTCAGGTTACGTTGATGGATTTCTCTCTTATTTTTTTGACAAAAAGTTGATGGTATTTATCCCTCTTATTTTTTTCCTCTTCCTCCTGATTGTTCTTTCCCTAATATTGTACACCTCTAGATCACTGCATGGTAGGTGCAGAAGCCATGCTGTATCAATATATGTATATATGGTTTTCATAATCCTATTGGGATTCTAACTGGTTCCCATTTGCATGAATCTTTGTAATCAGATATCCACTTCACTGAGGAAGAGTGGGCTTTGCTAAATCCGTCTCAGAAGTGTCTCTAGAAAAATGTGATGCTGGACACTTACAGGAACCTTGCTGCTACAGGTAAGACTGAATTTTCCTTCATGTTTTAAAATAAGGGACCAACTGTTTCTTGATTATTGATACTATTCTGTAATTTGATTAAGAAAAGGGAAAATTGGGTGAGTGACGCATGGTTCTAAGGGTCATTGCAGTTATTACTTAAATTTTGTACAATTTGGAAGAGTACATCATATATTTTCTGTTATTTCAGACTACATTTGGGATAACCATAATACGAAGGATCATTGTCAAACTTCTAGAAGACACAGAAGGTAAATTTTCATGTGCAATTTTATGCAAATTTGGCTCTGCAGATATTTTAATGTATCCTGGAAATTTTATTGAAAAGTCACACTTAAAATATTAAAAAGATTAAGAAGAGCAACAGTGAAAATAAGTGTAGCTTAAAGTGATGATTGTCATTTTCTCACAAAACCCTGTACCTCAGTGAAAGGTAGCTCTTCTGTGTTTGCAAGGCATTTGTGTAAAATGAGAAGGAAATTATGTCTTAACAGATATCACCCTTTGAATTATAGCACCCAGATATCTATTCTGTAGATATGCCCGTCTGTTTAGTTTCATTGTATTCAGATATTTTAAACAGTTTACATGTTGCATAGGTGATAAGTATATGTCCAAGACCTCCTAAGAAAAAAGTCTGTAGTTAAGCAGGCATTATTTATCTATTTGTGACTTTGCTATAGATATTGAAAGGGTCAGTTTATGAGTGTCAAGAAGGTTGTTACGTTGAAACCTTAAAGTTGATTTAAAGAAAGTGATAGTGTGAACGCTATGTGGAAACTTTCTATTTGTTTTATTAGTTTCATAAGAATATCATATGTAGAGCCGTGTAGTTGTGGCCCATACCTTTAATTCCAACATTCATGACCAAGAGCAAGGTGGATCCCTTAAGTTTGTGATCACCCCAGTCTTCAAAGTGAGTTCCAGGATAGCTAGATTTACACAGAGACATTCTGTATTAGAAAATGTAGGGAAAAAAGTATTTAGTTTATTCTAAATACAAGCCATGTGAATTTAGAATGTGGAAAGAAGCAATGTACTTCTCTTATGACAATGAGAAGAAATGAAAGATATTTAGAAGTCCCCACTTTGAGGATATTTGTTGAGTATGAAACAACTTTCAAATTTATCAATATTCCGAAGTCATCTGAATAATACCATCAATTTACACTGCAGTAAATCCATATGACCATTGGAATGTGTGAATGCTTCCATTTGTACTGGTATATTTAGCCAATGTAGTCTGATTTCTATGAAGGAAAAACTGATAAATGGTATAAATATGGCAAAGCTCTGTGTCATTTCGATTTTTTCTATTATATGTAAATATATGCAATAATTGAGGGCCATGAAATAAAGCTCTTACTCTGAATCCACAGGTATCTTCAATGAAATCAAAACAATACCACATTAGAGAAGCATCATGAATGTAAAACTCAAGATATGATTCTTGTTTACAATTACGCCAAATTAAAACTTTATTTTATACAGGTAGAAAGTTTCTTTAGTTTCATGCATGTGGTAAAGTTTTACATATGCTAATTATCTTTGCAGGAATCAAAGAAGCCATAAGGGAGCGAATCCTGTGAATATACACAATGAATGTGTGAAAAGCCATCTTCAATGGCTTGAAAAAAATCATACTGGAAAGAAACCATATAGAAATCTAGAGTGTGTTGAAGTCTTTGCATGTCACAATTTCCTTCTTCTCAGTGACAGAGCACACATGGTAAAAAAACACCTATGATTGTATTCAATGTGGTAAGACATTTGCAAGACATACTATGCTTAAAAGACATCTTAGAACATATACTGGAGGGAAAACACAAGACTATAAACTATGTGGCAAATGTTTTTCACAATACAGTTATATAAAAGATCACATATTGGAGAGAAACCCTATGTATGTAGCCAATGTGATAGGGCATTTTCACAAGTTAGTATGCTACAATCTCATCATAGAACACATACTGGAGAGAAACCCTATGCATGTAATCAATGTGGTAGGGCATTTTCACATGACACTACTCTCAAATCTCATCATAGAACACATACTGGAGAGAAACCCTATGTATGTAATCAATGTGGTTGGGCATTTGCAAGTAATGGTCATCTTAAAGCAATATAAGAACACATACTGGAGAGAAACCCTATATATGTAATCAATGTGGTAGAGCGTTTTCATGTGCCAGTAATCTCCAGTGTCATCATAGAACACATACTGGAGAGAAACCTTATGGATATAATCAATGTGGCAAAGCTTTTTCACAACACAACAATCTGGGACTTCATAAACGAACACATACTGGAGAGATACCCTAAGAAATTAGTCAATGTAGTAAAGCTTTCACAGCATATGATGTGCTTAAAAGTCATATAAGAACACTTACTGTAGAGAAACTTATGGATGCCATGATTGTGATAAAGCCTTTGCATATCCCAGCACTCTCCTAAGTCATAAAAGAATGTATACTTGAAAGATATTGAATGTATCCCATGTGGTAAAGCCTCTCTATGTATCATTAGTCTTTATAATCAAAGAAATAAATCATAGTGCATAAAAACACTATACATGTATCCATTGTTGTAATGCTGTGCACTTTGCTTATCCCTATAAACTTTGTGAGCCTAAGAAAACCCTTATGGGAAGGAATCTTCCTACTAAGAATGTGGTATGATCTTCATTGAACACACATTGACTTACATAGTTTTTTGGAGAGAAAAATATCTGACACGTGTGAACAATCAGTTCAAGCAATACAATGTCTCTGTTTTGTTCTCACTTGCAAACTCATGTGGAAAAAAGTCCTGGAAATTCACTGGTAAGGGAACCATGTTTCATGGTAACACTTGACTTGATTTACATAAAAACCTCATTCATATGGATTGCTATCTCTAAGCCCAATCCTTCATGATTACTTTCTTTTACATGAAATAATTAATGTTGCAGGAAAACTTTGAAGACTTTAAGACCCTGAACACAATGGTTACAGGATTGAGTACTCATTAGAGAAAAATATTCAAATATGGAAATCTGTTTAGAGATTTGATTTAATTTTAATTATGTGATATCAGTGTGTGAGTTTGTGATTGTTCATGGTTTCTCACAAGAAGGTTACACCCTTGAGTATTCCTGTGGGAGGAATTACAGTATGTTCTCAAAAAACTGATGTAGGTCTTAGCAATGAACTTGCATAATTTTGTTCAGCCACATTTCTAAACCTGTACGTATTTTAAATCCTGTCTTATCATCTTGATATCAGGTAATAGGGAAGAAATCATGGAAGGGGAAACCTACATCTTGTAAATAATTTGGTGAACATCTTAGATATCATACTTGACTTTAGTCTTTTTTTTTGTTTTGTTTTTTTTTTTTTTTTTTTTTTTTCTTAGTTATGAATGCCCATTCTTAGCTTGGTTTGTTTCTTTCACATTTTTTTTTTTTTATTTTATATAACTAAGTCCATATAGATGGAAACAAACATTTATAGACAATATTTGGGAATTTGGGCATAGTTCTTTCAAAACTACTTCCTGATAGTAAGGGGAGCTGTCATGGGGAATTCGAAGGAGATTCAGAAACTCTGGCTGTAGTCTGTCAGGCTGCTTTGTCCAGCTGTTTTGAATGTAGGATCACCTGGTATTCTGTTTCAGGTGGTCTGGCTTGATCAAACCACATTAGTCTGGAAGGAATCCACAACTTTTCATTTTCTGTGGAAACAAAAATAGAAATCCTTTTCCCCAGTAACTTTTACTTGAACATAAATTTTGGTGTAAAAGCATTTTTTAAAATTTAATTTATTATTTTACATGTTGATCCCAGTTCCCCCTCCCTCCCTCCAAACCACCTTCACTCCATCCCTCCATTTTACTCTCTCTGCCCTCTCACAAGCACTCTAACGACCCTCCCAACTCCCCACCGCAATTCCATATGTAGGGCAATGTCATGCAGTAGGGGTCATGTAGGTCTGACAGGTCATGTGAAATAGGGACTAGGGCTTCTCTACTGTTTCTAGATTAAGGCAGTTATCCCTCCATGGGGGATGTGTTTTCAAAGTCCTTTTGTAATTCAGGAATACATCCTGGCTGCACTGTCAGAGGGCACTTAGACTTCTCAATACTTCTGGCTGAGACCTATATTCAGGGGTCCTGGGTCAGTCACATGCTGTCTTCCCAGCTATCAGTCTGGTGGCCCGTTAGCTCCTCCTTGTTCAGGAAAGCTGTCTCTATGTGTTTCTGCCGCCTGTTCTTGTCCTCTCCCTCTGTATCTGAGTTCTACATCGGCTCAGTGTTTATGTATTGGTGTTTGCATCTGTTTCCAACAGGCATTAGTTGAGGGCTCCATGGAGAAGTTAGTTGTTGATCTCATTCTCCAGGAAGGGCATTTATGATAGCCTTTCCATAGAAGCTCAAACTGTTAGTTAGCAGCAGTCTTGTAGTTCTCCAGATTTTTCTTTGTGTTCAATTTTATCTTCAAACCAATATTGGCTCCCTATTTTATGTTCTCTCTCTCTGTCTCTGTATCTCTCTCTTTCCTGTCTTCTATTCCTAACCAGGCTCAATCTTCCTGGTCACACATGTTTTCCTTTCCTCCCCCTCGTTTTCTCCTACTTCTCTCTCCATTCGCTGTCCTCCCCCACTTCCCCTGAGCTCTGGGGGGATTTGTCCATTACCAGTTCTGTGAGGGACTTTACATGAATACAGGGTATCTCATGATCATTGCTGACTAAGACCACAGTGGCCTTGGAACTTAGAAACATATCTCTATATAGTTTACATCTACAGATATGAAGCAAACTGTCCACAAAGGCTTTGTTCCATACAATTACCATCTCTCCCATACAAATACCTGGTTTTTGACAAGGTTCTATGTTGTATTGTCAATACACCAGGCTCTTAAGAAAATCTTTCAAGGCCTAGTCCCCAGGGTGTTACTATCTCTTCTAAGAATGTTTCTCATCCCTGCGTGAGTACCTAAGTGAAAGCTTTGCTTTATCAGGAAACTCGTACATCATTGGTTTACTTTTTAAAATCTGGTGTCCTATTGCCACTCTGTTAGAACTATGTTTTTCTGGGGAAGAAAACTGCAACTATATGATATAATGAATTTTAAGGTTGCTTGTGACCCTGTAATAGCATTCTGTGCAGCTTTTTATGGGGAAGGTCTATGATAAGGGTAAGGGACTAGCTGCTGTTGTAAAACAGGAGTTTCTCCTTTGTAATTGTTTGGAGTCAAAGGTCTGGAAAATCATGGTGAACAAATATGTATCTAGCATTCAAAATTCAAACAGGACTGGTCAGCATATACTTATCTTTGTGTGTTTTAGAGGCAGTACTACCTCAGTTAAATTCTACTTTATGAGGCATAATATCTTCAAAGCATTTGTAAATCCTTTGTGTTACAAATTCTTCTCCTGTAAATCACTGCTCAATAGTGAAGTGCTACCCTTACTTGAGATGCCTTTTACAATGTGCAGAAAATTTACAATAAATGGATCTTACACATAAAATTAAAATGCAAATTGCTGAACTTCTAAAAGGTACTTATCTAAAAGGCCTCTGGAAGTTTGTTGCCATTATTTCAGTGGGTGCACCTGAAGTATATAGAAGTTGACTTAAAAAGGGTTTCTATACACACCTCCCTGCTCCCAGTGCTCAAAGCAGATACAGCCCACAGAGTAGTTATTTGGAGGACTGCATGAGAACTCAGGGGACAGGTAGTCTGGCTATAGTTTCCCAGCCAGATCCAGGGAATACCCACCTCACTAGATCCATCACCTCACCATCTCCCACTACCCATGAGGACATTAGCCCCTCACTCACCATGCTGTTGTTTTCCAGTTTGCCCTTCCTCAAAGCACAGCACACAAAATGAGTGGCTCCAGTTTCTCTTCAAATACAGACCAGAAGGGCCCTGCACTTCTTTTGACAGGCAGGTCACAAAGGGGCCTGATTGGCTAGTAAAGCCTGAGTGATAAAAGCACCTCCCAGGTGGTTGCAGAGTGCTTAAAGACAAATTGCAATGGTTACTGTTTGCCTTCTACCCAAAGTTTTTTCTACATCAGCAGTGATGTGCATTTCTATAGCAATTGTCCTATAGCTGACCCGTGTTATCATTCTGTACTAAACAGGCATTTTCCTTTCTTCCTCCTAGACCCAGTGTGGCTAGCTAAGTATACTTACTTAAATGGATTGAGTGATTCTAGTTGAAAAAGTTGGGAGGGAGCTCCAAATATTCATTAACTACCACACAGATATTTAGGGATACAAAAAAAAAAAAAAAAAAAGTATTTGTGAGCAATATTGTTAGCCAATACATCTTAAGTGAGCAGATAAAAAACAAAATGAAACAAATCCAACTGCATTAATCAAGTTTCTCTGCATGAAAAAGAATGTATGATGAATCTCTCCATATATGTAGAAAGTGGATTTATTAGGATGTCTCATAAGCTGTGATGTAGTTAGTCCTACAAAGGTTACCTACCAATGGGAATCTTAAGAGTACATCAGTTTTTTACTTTATCAGGATGGATGTCTCAGCTGGTCATTATACACCAAATTTCCAAAAAAGTAGGCTCTAATGGTAGTAAAACAATAAACTTTGTACTCAGAGATAGGGTAAGCAGTCAAAGAGGGAAAGCTTCCTCCTTCAATAGCATTTATACATGTAGGCTACCACCAGTAGGTTGATCTGATTTTCCTTTATGTGACTATGTTTTGTTTGTTATTTTCAAAACCGGGTTTATGTGTGCAGGACTTAAACTCATTCTTTTGATTTGGTTAGCCTCAAACTAAGCAAAATCAGGCAGCCTCCTGTGTCCTGGAATTAAACATTTGCACTGCCACCAAGCAGTTAAAGGTAGATCTCATCATCTGTTTGCATACAAGGTATCTGTATAACTTTGGCAGTCCTGGAATATATTCTGACAGTCTGAAGTTTCTCAGCCCCTAAATGGGAATCCGATCCAACTTGTCATGAGTTCAAAGTGCTCCAATAACTCCTATTATCCTTAAGATATTATCTTTCCTGCTACAGGTCACCTGTGATTTGATGATGAATGTCTCCGACCTAAATAGCAATGATTTGGGAGTAGACAGGTTAACCACCCTGAAGGAATAAGTGCAGCAATGGGGTGCCTGAAGGCACATTGTATGTGCAATTATGGAGGGCCTTTAGCATTAGTGGAAACAATTTCTGTTTTCCCTTTATTCATATTAATAAAAGTCCCCTTCCATTGCCGCACCTTTGTTTGACTACTTAAGTTTGGTATATGAATAAAATGGAGCTTTCAGTATTGACTGAATCTGCCTGCCTGACATTATATTATGTCTCTGTCTTCCTTTCATCAATGATAGCTAGTCTTCAACTTGTGCACACTCACGGACTGAGAAATGGATATGGGAATGAGTTGCTGCTGTTTCTGATTACAGTCCTACAAACTCCTTGATATTTGTATGGAGATCATAAGTCAACTTTGTGGGGTCCACTTTTGGCCTACCACAAGGGCAAATGTAGACTCATAAAATTCTCATTTTCCAGGGAGTCACATTGTAGAAAAAGTATTGATTCTTTCAAATGAAAATGTGTCTATGAAAAAAACATTGACTTCTTATACGACCACCTTATAGCAGAAACAGGAACCGAGTATATGCGAGTGTTTTAGAGATGGAAAAAATTCCATATTTGACTTTGTTATTTGTTTTGCATTCTAAGTCTATTAAGACCCTTGGTATCGATTATTTACTGTTTTCTTTTTTCATAAGTACTCAAACTGAATAAATATGCTTTAAATTTTCATTAACTTTACTTTTGTATTTTTTTTCTCTTCTTTTGAAGTATAGTATTACTGTGACATCCTGTATTAAATAAAATTCACATTATAGATTAGTCTGTCCTAGGACATGAGTGATATCTGTCCAACTTGAATCCAGAGAGTTGGCATTGTAGTTTGGCTTTTCAACAGAGAAGTTAGTTCATTAGCTTGGCTCACTTATGATGAATGACTGAGCCTGGTTGTTAGTGTAGCCAGACAACAAGCTCTGGTCCTAAGTTCAGTAACAGAAGATGGTATCCATTAAGTGCAGGGTTTCTTCCTCAAAGTCAGTTGTCTTTCAAATATGGGAAATACTATTTTTCCTTATCATTTAGTCTGTTAAATCTCACCAAATACCTTGGAAGGGTTCTATATATTACTGCTAATGGTGACAGCCAGGTTCACAGAAATGAGGTTTTTTACACAGTTAAGTGTAACTCTTCATGTTATTCATCACATCATTCTAATGTCTCACTAAGTAAACTTGAAGCCGTGAAGCCAGTCATAGTCGCAGATGCCTTTAGTAATGGTTCTTAGAGAGTGGAGGTAGGAATTATAGGATTTCACAGTCACCCAAGATGAAAGTTGTCCCTGGGGTATGGTTTTCATACCACAGTCAAAGTTAGTCTGTGACTGCTTGAGGACAGTGTCCATAATCCTTCCCAAAGCTCTTGGTCTTTAGGGCCATGGCACCAGCAAATGTTAGCTAAGTTATTCACCCCACCTTATTTCCTATTCTTACTTTTAATGAATTCTGTTAAAATAGAATCAAAGTTATTTTACATATCCATACCTTTTCCCTCTCCCTCTCATATATGCACTAATCCAAAAGTCATTTGGGCAGGGACAAGGCCCAACCCCTTGTGTCTAGACTGAGTGAGTATCTGTCCATAGGGAATGGGCTCCTGAAGTCTTTCATACATCAGGGGTCCATCCTGATTCCACTGCCAGAGGTCCCTTACACTTCCTAGGCCTTCTAAATGAGATGCACTTTTAGGGGTGTTAGGTCAGTCATATTATGTTTTCCCAACTATCAGACTGGGGGTCATGAGCGCCACACTGTTTTACTTAGGTGAGTCTGAGGGTATCTCCAACCTGGTCTTGACCCCTGTACTCATAACTTCTCCCTCTCTGCAACTGGATTCCAGGAGTTCCACTTAGTGCTTAGCTGAGTATTTTTGCTTCTGTTTCAGTCAACTACTAGATGAAGGCTCTAGAATATCCTATAAGGTAGATATCAATCTCATTATAGGGAAGGGCATTTAAGGTAGCCTCTGTACTATTGCTTATATTCTTATTTGGGGTCATCCTTGTAGATCTCTGGACATTTTCCTAGTGTCAGATTTCTCTTACCACCTATTATATCTCCATCTAATATGGTATCTCTTTTGTTGCTCTCCTCTATTGTTTCCAAAACTCAGTCTTCTTGATGCCTCTTGTTCTCCTCTCCCATTTTCTTCTCCTAACTCTCCCTCCCCTCAACCAATGCTCCCAATTTTGTCAGGAGACCTTGTCCCTTTCCACTACTATGAGGAAACAATGGCAGGCCTTTCAAGGGTGAAGTCTGAACTGAGGTGAATCCAAAGGAGTGCCCACCCCCGTGACACCCTGAAGGTAGGGCTTGGAACAGTGCTACCAAATACTGCCAGGACTCGAAGACCCTCTCTCAGAAATGCAGCTCAATGTTAAGGCTGAAGCTTTGCACAACCTACTTTGTCCATCTCTCAAGGAATAGGTGCCGACGATCTACAGGATGGCAGCTAAGGGAAACCATGTAAACCACACCTCCTGCTAAAAGCAATCCCACAAACTCCTGAATCCTTCCTCTCCATATCATCCCTGGCAAGAATAAGAAGCCATACTTAAACTAATGTCTGCATACCCAGGGAGGCTGGGTTGTTGCTTGGAAACCCTAATGGCTTCTATATCTATTCAAAGAGTTTAGAATATTTGGTAGTCCTGATCCAAACCTGCCCTCAAGTTCTGTGTCTTTTCTGTTCATTTATTCCTGTAACTCAGGCTTTGGTAGCCAATCCGAGCTTCAAGCACAGCCACCAGTCATAGGGGAGGTATCTTCCCCAATTTTATATGCTGTTCCCTTGGTACAGAGTATGAAACCTGAAGGTGGAGAAGCTTGGGTTGACATCTCTCTTGCTCTCATTATCTCTCTTTCCTCTCCCTCTCTCTCCTCATGCTGTCTTTCTTTCTCTGTCTCTTTGTCTCTCTCTCCCCCATCTCTCTGTCTTTCTCTCTTGGTTTGCAGATTACATCAGAAGGACTGACCAGTTTGTCATTTATCTTGGGTGTAGTGAACTTAGTAAGAACCATGCTAAACAAAAAAACCATTTTGATTATTGAAATTAAAGAAAAGTATGATGGCTAACATCTTCACAAAATTGTTTGCATGACTTTGATTACCTCTTTCATGAGCTCTTCCCTATCACTTCATATCAAGAAAATAGAGAAAGCATAGAGACAGGGTTAGAGATATGGACGAGAAAAAATATGGAATGTTCATTGCCAGGACCCATGTCAGGATTTTGATAAAACTTCTGACCCACCAAAACACACCGGGGAAGTATCTATGGGAAGATGGAAATACAATAAAACACCTAACAAAAGAACGACAAGAATAACAGCACCAGAATCTGTGGAATCTACACTAAATAGACCAGTAAACAGCAAAGCAGATGAAGTAGAAAAGAACAAATTAAAAATCATTGCCATAAGAAATGATAGAGGCCCTCAAAGAAGATGGGAGAAAATACCTTAAAGAAATGGAAGAAAAAACAAACAAAAAATGGAAAGAATGAACAAATTTCTTGAAGAAAATACAGAAAGCCAGAAAAAACAAGCAGGTGAAGGAAATGCTTCAGGACTTGAAAACGGAAAGGGAGACAATAAATAAAATGTAAACCAAAGGAATGCTGGAAATAGAAAAACTGGGCAAATGATCAGGAACTACAGATGCAAGCATAACCAACAGAATTCAAGAGGTGGAAGAGGGAATCTCAGGCACAGAAGATAAAGTAGAATAAGTAAATTCATCGACCAAAGAAAATTATAAATCCAACAAATCCTGAACACAAAACACCTGGGACACCATGAAAAGGCTAATCTTAAGAATAATAGGCTTAGAGGAAGGTGAGGAAGCCCAGCTCAAAGGTGCCAAAAGCATTTTCAACAAAATCATTATGGAAAACTTTCACAATCTGAAGAAGTGCATGCCCATGAAAGTACAATGAGCACACCAAACACCAAAAAAAAAAAAAAAAAAAAAAACTCAACATATAATAATCAAAACATCTAACCATACAAATAAAGAAATTACATTAAGAGCAGTGAAGGAAATATTCCAGGTAACATATAAAGGAAGACCTATGAAAATTACACCTGACTACTCCATGGAAAGCATCAAGATGAGAAGGTCCTTGATAGATGGTCTACAAGTACTTTGTAGTAGTTGTCCACGGATATCAGCCCAGGCTACTATACCCAACAAAACTGTCAATCACTATAGACGGAGAGAACAAAATGTTTAATGACAAAGCCAGATTGTCACAATACGTATCTACATATCCAGTCATACAGAACGATTTGGAAGGAAAACTCCAACCCAAGAAAGTTAACTATTCTCACAAAGATGTAGGCAAAAGATCATCCACTGCACCACAAATCAAGGGTAAAGCAGGACTGATAAATTCACAATACCACTGCCAGCAACAAATCTAAAACAAGCAAGCATTAACGATCCATGGTCCTTACTCTCCTTCAACATTAGTGGTCTTAACTTGCTTGTAAAAAGACACACGCTAACAAAGTGGATATGAAGCCAGACTCCATCTCACTGCTACATACAAGAAATGCATCTAAGCTTCAAAGATAGATATTACCTCAGGCTAAGAAAAGATCTTCCAATCAAATGGACCCAAGAAGCAAACAGGTGCAGCTATCCTAAATTCTAACAAGTTAAACGTCCAATCAAAATTAATCAAAATAGATTAAAACAGTCATTCCATGTCCACCACAGGAGAAATCCATCAACACAATGTTTCAATTCTGAACAACTATGATTTCAATACAAAGGCAACCACATTTATAAAAGAAACTCTACTAAAACTCAAACCTCACATAAAACCTCACACATATATATTGGGAGACTTCGACACACCACTGTCACCACTAGACAGGACCACCAGTCACAAACTTAACAAAGTAACAAAAGAATTAACAGAAGTTTCGTCTCAATTGGGTTTAACAGACATCTATAGAACATTTCATCCAAACACAAAAGAATATAAGTTCTTCCCTACTCCACTTGAAACCTTCTCTAAAATTGACCAAATAGTAGGTGGCATAACAAACCTCAACAGATACAAGGGAATTACAAGAGAATTGGAGTAGTCCCCTGTATCTTATATGACCAGCATGCTTTAAAAATTGGATTACAACAACAACACAAATCGCAGAAACCCTACAAACTCATGAAAATTTAAAAATGTTCAATTGCACCATACCTGTGTCAAAGAAGAAATATAAAAATTAAGGTCATCCTAAAATTCAACAAGAATGAGGACACAACATACCCAAACTAAAGGGACACCTTGAAAGCAGTGGTACCAGAGAAGTTCATTGCACTCTGTGCCCATATGAAAAAAAAAAAAAAAAAAAACAGAGGATAGTTTCAATAGAGAATTAACCAGCCCCCCCCCAAATGAAAGCATTAGGACAAAAAGAAGCAAACTCACACAGGAAGAGTAGACACCAGAAAATAATAAATTTGAGGCCTGAAATCAATAAAACAAAAACCAGGGAAACAATGCAAAAAATCAATATTACAAAGGGTTGGTTTTACAAGAAAATCAACAACCTAGACAAAACTTTAGCCAAACTAATGAAAAAGCAGAGAGAGAACATGCAAATTCATAAAATCAGAAATGAAAATGGGGACATAACAATGGACACAGAGGAAATCCCAGAAACGTTCAGGTCATACTTTGACATACTGAGACTTTAATATTTACAACAAATGTATGGTGCTCAAGAAGGTGTACAATATTTGGGAAAGGATAAAGGGGGAGATGCAGAGACAATGACAAGAACAAAAGCTGGAAAATATAATCAACTTTTTATCAAAACACCAGAGGAAACTCAGCTAGGAAAACCAAGATCTCGAACAATGTTAACCAGCTACACATCATGCCAGTTGTTTAGATCTTAAATAAAAAGAATTCATAACTCCCACAAAATTAATTCAGAAGAATGCTCACTCTCTTTTGCTTCTGTTCCTCCACGTACTGACATTTTTCCAAATGGAGATGCCTCATGGTTTAGATCTCTCTCTAAAAATGGGGGTAATGTCTTTCTATGCTTCTGCAAGGCTCCTTGTGGTTTAAGGCAAAACCAGCCCCATGATGCCCACACAAATATTAATACAGAAGAATGATTTAATTTCTGCTTCTGAACACATGTACAATGCCTGTCCACCCACTAAACACCATGCACACTTGAGGAAACTGCAAATAAGAAATTCCTTTTTCCCAGGAACTCAACTTTCCTGAAACATGCTATGGTAGCTAGTGAGTGTGGAAAGGTAAAAGAGCTGTGAGCATGTACTGAAGAAAGATGATTCCAATGACATATTTCCACTGGTTTATAAACTGTGTGTGACACATAAAGACAAATCTGAATGTAGAATGCAATATTCATGAATTCCATAAACAAACTTTCAGTTTTTCCCTTGGATGTTCCCAATATATACCAAAAGAATCCTTGTCATTCATATTGAACAACACTATTTGTTTCCCTTTGGTTTGTTTGTTTTGTTTTGTTTTTTTTTTTTCCTTTGGTTTTCAAAGCAGGGTGTCTCTTTAGGTTTGGGTGTGTCACTTTATGTTTGGGACCCACACTATAACTCTCTTTGAAAATCATACTGGCCTCAAAATCACATAGTTTCTTGCCTCTCCCTCTCAAATGCTTGAATAAAAGTTGTGCGCCACCACAGCCCAGTGTGGACATAGAGATTTCACTCACCCAAGGGAACCTACACTCAGGGAGGGATCAAATGAACCATTGTCAATGAGAAATCATGTCTCAGAAAATTAATTCTAAAATGCTGGGAGAAAAGCTGTTCTAGACTTTGCCTTTCCAGTAAGAAATGGCTGCATAGACTAAAGAGGTTCAAAGAAAGAAAACAAACAAACAAACAAACAAACAACATCTGTAATGATAGCATGCAACCATCTCTCACTAATGTTCAAAGAGGAGAAGGCCTACAACAGATAATTTTCTGGGACAGAGTTTCTCAGGTTCCTGTGCTATAGCCTTAGTTGTAGTGGGGCTAGCTCTATAGAGCACACTAGTCTCAAACTCACAGAAATTGGCCTGCATGTGCCCTCTGAGGTCTGGGATTAAAGGCATTCACCATGACTGTCTGGGTCCTAAAACATATTTTGCATTCCACAATTGCTGCCACTTTTAAGTTCTTCCAGGGTGAGATGCCAGCAGACAATTTGAAGAATTTAAATAGGGTCAGGAAACTGCAAGTCGGACCAGTAAGGCCATGAAAGACTTCAACAGAAAAGTACCATAATGATTTCATAGTACACCAGTGACATGCAACAGCAGGTCACACTTTAATGACAGGTTCTGACACAGATGTGCCAGAAGATGAGGAAGGTAGGAAAGACAGTACAAAGAGAAGATAAAACCTGGGTCAGAGAGGTCTTGCTTAACTTATGTCTTATTCTATGTAAACTTCTTATAAAGAATTGCTACCTCTTTACTGCTTTCAAGAGGAAATGGAAGGAAATGGGAGAACACTAGAAAGTCAGCAGGAGTAAGAGCTGTGTTCTCAGGATATGAAAAAAACACCTACACAAAGGCCCTGACCTCAGACAATTGCATTCCCTCATCCCTGTTTAATAGGAAGATCTCTATTTTATTCTGCATCTCTCAGGGCATGATGGAAAAGTCCTAAGGCATGTAAATATTAACTAAAAAGCTGTAATAATTTCAGACAAAGAATCACAGAACCTAACAATGACCAAAGGTCTCTAAAGAACACTGTGGGGCAGCATGGATTGTGATGACACTGACCAGGGAGCAAGATGCTGAAACACAATGCCTGCAGCATGAAAGGACCCAGCTTGGAATGGGTAGTGTAGAGGCTGCAGGGTACTAGAATATTGTGTGCACCTTTGTCTAGACAAAATAAGTTCAGACTTTTCCAATTCCAGGTTCCACACGAAAAAATAAAAATAAAAAAAAAATAAAACCACCTCTCACATTGGTGAAAAATTTCTCCCCTCAATGCCATAGAAAATTGGTTATGGCTAAGAATATAAGGAACGGTCCCTGTGATTGTTTTAATAGATTCAAAAGTAGCATATAATTTTTTTCTTCTCAGATCTCTAATTCTATTGATGGCTTGGCTAACAAAACTTTGTGAGCTTGGCAGTAAAGGCAGCCTGAATATGGCTCCTAAATAAAGATTTAAACATATAAAGATATATAAGTCTTTTTTGAACATTTATTTATTAATTATGCATACAGTGTTCTGCCTGCATACAAGTCTGCACACCCAAAGAGGATACCACATCACATTATAAATGTCTGTGAGCCACAATTTAGTTGCTGGGGATTGAACTCAGGACTTCTAGAAGATCAGCCAGTACTCTTACTCTTAACCTCTGCCACATCTCTCTAGCCCAAGACATATACTACTTAAAGAATAATTTACAATATAAAAATTCAGAGCTTAACTTTTAATCAAGTTCTAATAAGCTAATCTAGCAGGGACTCCCAGCTGTTTAGTCACAAACTCAAAGTTGTATGATTTATATTGGGTGTCATCGAAGTGTAAATATGAAGGATGTTTCATTAGGCCTAAGGCACCACTGACCAATCTATACATGGATCACTCTTGACAGAAGAAAAAGCTTCTAACCCAAATCTGTAAATTTTGCTAGGACTCAAAGGCATAAGTACATTCCTGCTGTTTTATAGATACCCAAAATCTACTTTTTCTACAATTTGGATTTCAGCAAAGATTGGTGATGATAATATATCTAAAACTTTTATGTCCTTTTATATAACACAGTTCATATAGGCTTCAGAGGATCAAATGTCATAAAGCTTTTATCCACTTCTTACAGGTCAAAAGGACTGCAGATAAATACAGCTTTCCTGAGGATGGAATTTTATCCCTGGTCTTGCTGTCTTTCTTGATCACCAAAGGTAAGGAACTAAGAGTTCCAATTAAATATATACATTTTAACCATTGTTCCCAGTTTAAACATGTCTCAGACGATTTGTGCTTCTGGCAGATGAGTATCAGTTGCTGACTACAGCCTGCTCCTCTATAGTGCTCTCCCTACTTACTCTGAACCAGCCCAGCCAAGGAGAATCTTCAACAGGGTCTACAAACTGATGCCTCTGATAAATGGTCCATTTCCTGAATCCCACTTCCTTTTGTTGGTATTGTCTAGCATTTTAGCCTACTTGCAACTCAGAAAACACTGCAAAAGTAAGCAGGAAGTAGTACAGGCATGTTTCTGGCACAACAGTGTTTTGATTTTCAAATAGTTGTCACCTGGAGTTCTATAGCCTATAAAGCCTCCTTGAGCAGCTTGTTACTATTATGCCTACTGGTTTCCTCAACTTCCAAGGAAGTGACTCCTGGCTGCAAAAGCAAAAGGTTTTTACTGGTAAAAATCAAACCAGCTGGGACCTCACTCTGTCAGAAAAGTAAGGTAGTGGCTTAAAATTCTGAGGGGTTTATAACAGGGTAAACAAAAAGTGAAGCTTGAGATCACTATTCTCAGTTCACAAGGTTTGCAAGATACAGACAGTTCATAGAGTACAAATTTATTTACAAGGTCTTCATGGATCGAAGTTAATAGAATCCATCATTTGTTTAGGCAAGATTGATAAGCACACCTGAAAGTTTGGGGTTTTTTCTTTGTTTTTACTTCTTCTCCTGAGTCAGGGACTTACCTATTGGCAGAAATTCTTGTTCTCATTAATTTTTCCTTCTTCCAATAAGCCCTAATTTTATAACTTTTAGTTATTAATTTTTCCATCACATTGCCTCTTTCACACAAACCTTAGATGCCCAATTTTTGGGCCTCCAATAGGTAAAAGACTTCTGGTACAGGTTACACACATTGCCCCCTATGTATAGGACTTTACTTTGGTTTACTTTTGATATAGCATCTCAACCAGGGAAAAGGTGTAATGTATTCTTTCCTGTACTACTTCCTGCTTACCTTTGCAGTGTTTTCTTGGGCGTGAAATGGCTAAAATGCTATATAAAACCAAACCAAAAGAAAAAAAAAAAGGAGAAAAAGGAGGGTGGATTCAGCAAATTAGCAAATTGCACATTTATCAGAGGCATTAGTGTATAGACCCTGTTGAAGATTCACATTGGCTGTACTGGTTCACAGTAAGTCCAGAGCAGTATTTAGGAGCAGAATGTAGTCAGTAACTGATGCTCATCTGCCAGAAGCACAAATCTGCTGAGACATGGTTAAATTGGGAACATAAGTTTGAGATATATTATCATCACCACTCTGTACTGAAATCTATATTGTAGAAAAAGTTGATATTGGGTATCTGTAAAACAGCAGGAATGTACTTATGCCTTTCAGTCCTAGCAAAAACTACAGATTTGGGTTACAAACTTGTACATTTTTCTTCTGTCAAGAGAGATCCATGTATAGATTGGTCAGTGGTGCCTTAGGCCTGATGAAATATCCTTCATATTTACACTTTGATAACACCCAACATAAATCATAAAACATTGAGTTTGTGACTAAACAGCTGGGAATCCCTGCTAGATTAGCTTATCAGAACTTGATTAAAAGTTAAGCTCTGAATTTTTATATTGTAAATAAATTTTTTATATTTTATGATGTATATGTCTTGGGCTAGAGAGATGGTTCATTGGTTAAGAGTACTGGCTGCTCTTCTAGAAGTCCTGAGTTCAATCCCCAGCAACTACATTGTGGCTCACAAACATCAGTAATGAGATCTGACTACCTCTTCTCGCCTGCAGACATATGAAGGCAGAATACTGTATGCATAATTAATAAACAAATGTTCAATAATGACTTTTATGGTTTTAGATCCTTATTTAGGAGCCATATTAATGCTGCCTAATACTGCCAAGCTGACAAAGTTATGGTCAGCCCAGCCATCAAAACTATCAGATGTGAGAAGGATATAGTTAATTAACTGTTCAATCTATAAAAAAAACTAACAAGGACCATTCCTTATATTCCTAGCCATAACCAATTGTGTATGGGATTGAGGGAGGAGTTCTTCACCAAATGCATAATATTAGAGGCTTTTTGTTTGTTTGCCTTTTCTCTGTGGAAGAGAGACATGGAAAAGACTGACCTACTTTTGTGTAGGCAAAGGTGGTGCAAAAAATATTTTTCCATCTACAAAGACTAAGCTGGGTCCTGCCTGGCAGTAGACATTGTATTTGAGCATCTTGCTCCCTGGTCAGTGTCATAACAATCCATGCTGCCTCATAATCTTCTTTAGAGGCCTGGGGTCATTTTTAGGATCTGTGATTCTTTGTCTGATATTATTACAGCTGTTTAGTTAACATTTAAATGCCTTATTCTATACAGATCTCTATAGTATTAGAAGCCATTCTACGTGTATCTGAACAGACAACTTTGTTTCAGGTACTTGTTTTAACCTTAATCATTTAGAACATGTATAGGCAACAGAGTGAGGTTTATCCCTGTTATTATTCATTAACATTTAGTTTGATTATAATCAACAGTTAATTTATAAGAATGGCTAGTAACTTGTGTTTCTTAACATTTTATAATAGATTAAACAGCTTTTAAAAAACTAGAACTTTGTATTGTCAGGTTTAGCTTTAAAAATACTTATTTTAATTTGGAACTCCTTTTAGGGAAACATGAAACATCTATGTGACTCAATTTATCTAAATATTTTATGCTTACCAAATTTAGCAAAAAACAAGGATGCATTGCCTTCTGTATCATAAAAAATGAGCATCTCAACTTTTGGATAGTATATAGAGCTTACAGCTGTGATCTTATATTTTAGCCCTTTGATATAAGCACAAACATTAACAATATATTAAAAGCATAAATATCCTGAAACCTTATAAATTTAAACATTTAAATATGTTTTCATAAAAAATTACACATCTGATAATGTCTTTTTGTGATATCAAAAATAAAGTGCCCTTTATGTCTTCAAACATATTATGACCTGGGTGACTGTTAAATTTATGTTAACTTATAGTGTGAATAATTGTAACCTTTTAATTAGTGTCAATTTTTAACACCGTTAGACAAAAAACAGTATTAATATCATCTACATTAAAAGGACATCTGATTTTCTCATCATCTTAATCAGATGACCAGAGCTCAGAGATGAATTTTGACCTGAGGGCTGTTAGCATTAGACCCCAAAAACATTTAAACCCTTTTTGTGTTCGCTTTATTCTTGTAATAAAACTTAGGTTTATAACAGGAATCACAGATAGAACTTTTTCAGTCCTTTAACATTTAGTAATATTTAAAGAAAATATTCTTTTATCTATCCTATCTTTATGAGTCTAAAGTCCTATATGTAACTTTAATTCTAACTAAGGAAAACTATAACCTTAACTATCAGTCTTCAAGTCCATCAAAGAACATAGAAGGATAATATATAAACTCTAGTATTGAAAGAGACAACTCACCGGGACAATTCCAACATTCTTCTGTGATGTTCCATCTCCAGTCTATAGATCATAGTGTGTCTGGCAGACTTCTCAGCAAAGCAAAACATTTAAAAATGTCCCACCTGTGTTGGCAGTTTGTCAGTCACTTTTCTCCACATCCTGCAGAATGTCTAGCAGACTCTTTCATGAAGAAGGAACTCTGTAGCAATGTCCATCTTGTATCAGAGTCACTTTCCTGTGGGTCCTGCATGTCCAGTTCATAAAGCATAAAGTCAAACAGTACAGAGAAGAACAGTATTTTGTCCAAATGGCTGGTCTTGCTATATTGGAGGCAAACTCTAGAACTTTTTAACAAGTACAGATAGTTTTCTTTAGAGAAATAAAAGGAACGTTTAAACAATTAACCTGGCATGGTCAAAATTTTTAACACATATTACTAATCTTAAATTTATATTTGTAGATATCAGAGCACACAACAGTTTACATCTTCCTATGAACTTTCTACTACTTTTCTTTGAACCTCTATATCTTTTTACATTACCTTTAGTGTCTTTCTCTGATTTTCTCAAACATCGTTATCATAGACAATACTCTCCTTTTCTATTTTCCATTTTTCCTCTTATCAGTGACTCTTACTCAGAGGTGTGTGGCTGAAGTGAATATCTTATTTATTTATTTAAATCCTGAGTGTACCTTCTCAGTGTGGTGCCTTCTCCTGAAATTCTCTGCGCCCTCTGCACTCTTAACTCTTGGTTCCTGTTTCTGCTCATGAGTGTACACCAGCTCTCCTTTATTGATGTTTAATAATGATCAGGAGAAACAAATAGGCTGAATAGATGTTTATTCTGGAGAAATATCGTACAACATAGAAAAAGGAATATGAGCAGGTTCCTTCCTGGTCCCAAGGATACCTCCAGATGTACTCCTGTCCCCATGCTGCAAGCAATAGAGCTCTCTGAGCCCCCTCCTCAGACTTAGTTCCCCCAGGTAATCTCCTGCTCTGTCTCCACAAAATGTGCATGTGAACAAAGTGAGTATCTCACTACAGTTCCCCTTTTAGTCTAAGAAAAGATTTAGGCTTGATACAAAACCTATATAAAAAACAGTGAATAACAATTGTGCTCTAATAACTGACTGAGAACTGGGAAGCCAGCATAGGACTGACTCAGTACCACCTGAATATGGGTCTCTGCCAGATGGACTGAGCAGTCTAAGGGACCTCAGGCAGTGGAGCCAGGATATATCCCTGGTGCACAAAAGGACCTTGCGAACACATCCCCCATGGAGGAATAACTGCCTTAACCTAGATACAGGTGAGAAGCCCTAGTTCATATTTCAAATAACCTGTCAGATCCACATGACCCAAACTGGATGCCATTGCTCTACATATGGAATTGGGGTGGGGGGATAGGAGGGGAGGGTGGTTAGGGTGCATGTGAGAGAGCAGAGGGGGTAAAAGGGAGGGAGGGAGGGAAGGAGGGAGAGAGGGAAGAAAAGGGAACTGAGATCAACATGTAAAATAATAAATTAAATAAAAAGAAATTGTGCTCTAACAAAAGGAAAATTGAGAATATACAATCTTAAGACCTAACTAGTCCTAGGGTGAAGTCAAAACACTGTTTACAATAGAGTTGTCCTAAGCTGGAAAGAATAAGTCTAGAACCTGTTACATCTAACTAGGAAGAGAGAATAATAGTTGTAATAATTTAATCTTCAACCTCATCAAAGACCTGAGAAGGAAAATAACAATACTAGGGGAGGCAGGAAGTGTGGATGGGCAACTTCCAAATGGTGCATCAAGGACAGAAACAGCATGCTACCTGGACAGTCACCAAAGGTCTCACAGCAAGGTTGGTACAGCCAGTTTTGGCTAAGGCCTAGAGTACATGACAGAACACAACAAAGGCAGGGAGGTAAATAGGCTGTCTTACCCTGATTTGTCAGGGCTCAGCAGTCTTCTAAGGCCTGAAATCTATTCAGCATTTTGTCTTTGAGTGTATGATAATGAATCACATAACTTTCTAGAGACTTCATTGAATCAGTAAGTCCCTTGCATTCTCCAACTACTAAAGAGTCCATATTTTTTAATATTTTCATTCTTAGATAAAATCTGAATGAAATGTAAACTGCCTTCCAAACACAAATTTCTATCTGCTACCTTTCAATTAATCCTAAGACATGGAACAGATTCTGCTAGTCTTTGCATCTGATTTTCCAGGTTTTAACTTTATTAGCAGCTCTGTTCAACCAGGAATCAGCTGTTCCTGTCAACATGTTAATGCATTGCATTGTTTCTGTTTTGATTTTTGAAGCATTAGACATAAAAAAACATTGTTGGTCATTTTTATGTTCCATGTTTTGTATTCTACCTGTCAGCTCTCCATTTGCATGTCTAATATTCTGAATCTTTTTCTCTAAGTATTGTATGCTTGTCTTCTAATTTTAAGCTCTCCATTTTCATTTTCAATATTCTAAACAATTGTTTCCAAATATTGTATGTTTTCTGTTCTGTTTTTCATCCTTCTATTGCCATTTTCAATAGACTGAACTGTTTTTCTAAGCATTCTATGTTTTGCCTTCTAATAGCGTCATTTTCAATATTCTAAACCTTTTTTTATCCTTCTAGGTTTTCATTCTAATTGTCAGCTCTCCATTGTCATTTTCAATATTCTGCATTTGGTTTTTTAGCTCTTTATTGTTATTTTCCATATTTTGAACCCCTGTTACTAAGTTTCTGTTGGTTTTTAAAATTTTCTTATTGTTTGCTTTAAGCTCAAACCATTTAGAATATCTTAATGTTGATACCCATTGCTATTACAAAAAAAAGTATATATTGGTTAAGACATGATTTTTCTTATGTTAAAATTCCTTCTATATTTGAAGTAAAAGAATTTCTAAAGTCTTGCATCATAAGATTATCCACCCTAGGTATGGAACAATTTATCTCATATTATATCATCTTAAATGGCGAAGAATGTTGCACTTACCTTAGGTATAATTCTGCTGTCCTCGAACTTTGATGGTTTTAGTTGTTGATCTCAATTTGTGGTAGTAGTGCCTGGCGGTGTCCCACCAAATTGCATCCAGCAGCAGACAATCCTTCTGATTGTTGTCCCTGTAGAATAGCTCTTAACAAACTAAGGCAAGTAAAATTTTGTTAAACTCATGAGTGAAAGGAGCTTTGTGCAAATTTCTAGGGCCCCAGGGCTAACAGGTGTTGCCACTTACTGGCGCCTTTGGGCCACAGAAAACACACCAGCTGGGCAGGCGCCTTGTGCACCACAGCTGCAAATGCAAAGTGGGGAATAGGCAAAAGATGAGAAGCAGTGAGTGCTTTCTCAGTGCCACAGTGGATGTAAAGTCGTAGGGCAGAGGCAAATGTCCCACAAGGTGGGGTATAGCCACCTGGTTAGGCAAGGAACCCTGCTCATTCAGGGATGGTGTGGGAAGTGAGCAGCATCTGCCGACTTGGTGAAAACCAGGTCCGGTAAAAATCCAGAGTCTGCTTCTGACACCAGATATTGATGTTCGATAAGGATCAGGAGAAAAAAATAGGCTGAATAGATGTTTATTCAGGGAGAAATAACTTACATTATAGGAAGACGAACACCAGCAGGTTCCTGGTCCCAGGAAGCTGTTCCTGTGCTGCAGGCAAGAGAGCTCTCCCAGTATCCTCCTCAAAATTCATTCCCTGGGTCACATCCGGCCCTGTCTCCACCCCCCCAATGGGCGTGGTCTGTGTCAGAGGCAGGGCCAAGGTGCTTATCTCACTATAGATAATGAATGCTCCATTTAATTCATGTCAGAATTTAGTCAACCAATGGTCGGTCAATGGCAGAGGTGTTCTATGAATATATATAAAGAGCAAATAGGAGTTATTTCACCTAATACTAAAGACATTCCATGACTGCACATATTATCTATGTTAAGAAACCCCATACTTGCATGTATTCCCTGTCTAAAGGGTGTCTATAAGCCTTTATGGGCCCAAATATATTGCTTTTAGATAGGAGATAAATAACCATAAAGGCCCAGACAACCTATGGTAGGAAAGATAATATCTTATGGACCATAGTTGTTATTTGAGCTCTCTGTACCCATGACAACTTGGAATGGGTTCCCGTATAGGATTTCAGATGGGACCGGCAGGCAGAATGTGTTCCAGAACTGTCAAAGCCACTCAGGGAAGCTTTATATGGAATGAGATGATGAGATCCATCTTTAACTACTTGGTGGCAGTGAACATGTTTAATATCACAACTAAGGAGGCTGTCAGTAATCAAAAATGAAATACATTAATAAAACAAAATATGTAAGGAAGAATCAGATACACCTTTATATGATTCGCACCATCTGGTAGTCTACTGCATGTCTAAATGGAATTGAAGGAGGAAGCTCTTCTTCTGTTGCTGCTTCCCCTAGCTATGGCTACCAAGTTTATTACTTTACTAGTTTTAGAGCTTTCTTCTTTGGACTTGACAAGTATAATGATGACCAGCTGAGACATGCACCCTGGTGAACTAAACAACTGCTGTAGTCTTCAGGTGCCCATTGTTAAGCAGCCATTTTTGGACTACCTGTTCTAAAGCCTATGAGACATTATAATAAATCCATTTATTACATATATGGAGAAATTCATCCTACCACCCCTGTCCATGCACAGAACCTCGAATAATGCAATTAGTTTTTGCTTTCTTTTGTTTTGAACCTGCTACTGAACATGTGCTGACTAACAATATTGCTCACAAATACAACCTTCCTAGTTTCATTCCTCTCCAACTATGTCTAGGAAGACTACTGTTTTCATTACTATGCATTTTCCAACCATTTGCTCTGAGTTTCAGGGATAAAACTCCTACATTTTTAGAGCCATCATCCAGCTTTCTAGGAGGAGAAAGAGCTACTATCTTGTTTGTCATCTGGAGCCTGCTTCTCTTTCCTGATTTTAAGTGCCTGTGACAACCAGGTAAAGAGCAAATTCAGTTCACCTAAACTCAATGTTAAGCTACATAGCAATTATCCCTTTTTGTATCCCTAAATCTCTCTGTAGTAGTTTGGCTGCAAATCATGTCAAAGGAGAAACTCCTGATTAACAAAGTGCCCCTAGGCCCATCCTCATATCATAGAAGAGGTCTTTCTCAAGCTGCTTAAGGGGGAATTACTGGAATGGTCTGCCAGATGGCCGAGTTTTCTTCTAGAGAAAATCATAGTTCAGCCAGATGGGCAAGATGAACCCAGAGGAGAACTGTTTGAAAAGGTAAACACTGTTGTGTTGAAGGGTTGACTGAGCAAGCAAGACATCTGTTTAGGTCCTGACTCACAAAGAAGAGCATAGCTCTTTCTCAAACCCACTAATGAGCTTAGTAGAGCCAGTATCAGCCGGGGCACCTAGACTTAGACACTCAGGTATTGAGAATGAAATAGATCCCTTCATTTAACATAATGAACATGGTTTGGAGAGAATGTAATTTTCAGAATCCAGAGCCTTTGTGGTGAGGTTGCTTCATATACTGTGAACACTTCTATTCCCACCACATGGAGCTGGGGTTATTGGTCCCAAGTGTGCTGAGGGTTTAATCACTAAAGTTCCCCAGATGCACTGTGTTCTCCTCATGATGCAATGCTTGAGTAGTATTCTCATGAGCTGGTCTCATTGAAAGATAACTCCTATTGAATTCCTAAAATCTCCCATTTTTTTTCCATCTCCCCCTGAAAGGAGAGAACAGTAAACTATTCCTCATAAAAAGCGTACTTAGAATAAGACATAGGTTAAGTAAGACGTCCCTTTCACAGGTTTTATCTTTTCTTTGTTCTGCCTTTCCTCTTTTCCTCATGTTCTGGTCCTCCACTCCAAACCCTGTCAGTGAAGTGTGAACCTGTGTTTCATGTTACTCATGTATTATTAAATAATTATAGTACTAATTTTTCTGTTGAAAATTTTAATTGCATTCCTGGCCTCACTTGCTGTTTCTTATTACTACTCAAATTCTTCAAAGTGTCAGATGTAATCTGACCCTGGAAGAACTAAAAATGGCAGTTACTTTGTAATGCTTAAGTCTGTTTTATGATCCAGGTTGTGGTGGTGCTTGCCTTTAAACCCAGTACTCAGGAGACACAGGCAGGCAGATTTCTGAGAGTTTCAGACCAGTGTCATAAACACAGGTAGTCTCACTACAACTAAGGCTATTGCACAGGGAAACCCTGTCTCAAAATCTCCCAACAAATCTGTTTTAGGCTCTGTCCCCTTTGCCCATTAGCCAGAAAAGAATGCATGCTATCATTACAGAGATATTCTTTACATATCTCTTAAGTCTATGGAGTTATTTCTCATTGGAAAGGCAAATATAGAACAGCTGCTCTTCCAGTTTTTTAGAATTAGGTTTCTGAGACAGGCTCATTCTTTTTGACGTAGGTGTCCTTGATCCCAGTTTGTTGCTTCCAGGGCAATGTCCTTGCTGATCTCTTGATTATCCCTTCTTAAATAGGTGAATGTATTCCTTCAGTACCTGTTTGTGGACCAAGCATCTTAAACATTTTATATGTGGATACCAATTATTTTTACAGAAATATTTAATAAACAGAAATCATTAATCTGTAACACTGCAATTTGATTTAAAATATAACCCACTCCAAAATCACTAATGATGTAAAAATAACAGAAGATGAAAAATTATGTCCATCGTGTTTTAAAATTGTCCATTTATATCATGGACATCATGGAGTCGACCATGCATTGCACTTACAGGAAAAAAAAAATCATGTGTAGCATGCTTTTATTCTTCAGCCTAGAGTAAAATGAACAGTTTTGTGGTGTGTGTGTGTGTGTGTGTGTGTGTGTGTGTGTGTGTGTGTGTGTGTATTTCAAAGGGAATCAGGGTAGGTAGTCAGCTGCTTAAGTTACTATCATGAAAAAGGCCCTGCTTGAGGAGAATGGGCCGATGATGTCATAGGGAGTGGTACTATTAGAAGGTGTGGCATTGATGCAGTTAGGTTGGCATTTTGGGAAGAAGAGTTTAACTGGTTATGGGCTTTCAGGGTTTCCGTGTGCTGGATATGAGCAAGTGTGTAAGATGACATACTGTGGCCTGTGTATCAAGATGAAACAAACATGACATTCTTCTTCAAATCATTTTTTCTGTTATGATGACAATGGAGTGGACCTCTGAAACTGTGAGTCACTCCAATTAAGTGTCTTCTGTATGAGATCTCTCTTGGATAGAATAGTGGTGAATATCTCATCCCTGCCTGTTATTGGTTTGTCCGGGGTTGGATTCCCTGACTGGGAGAGGATTACTCAGGAGGCAGAAGCAAGCAGATCTCTGTGAGTTCGAGACTAGCCTGGTATATAAGACTAGTTCCAGGACAGACTTCAAAGCCACAGAGAAACTCTTTCTCAAAAAACAACAAGACTTGTGGAATTTGTTTGTGTTTCTACATAGCAATAAGAAAAAAAATCTTAACTAATGAATATCCAGTGATTTTTTTTATATCCTCAGGGTGTATTAATTCATGTCACATGAATGAAGATAGACTAGATTTGTGTGAACAAAATTTTGGAAGGTTATATTTAGCTGGGGCATGACATACAGGGTTAGGTATGAAAATTGCATGGATCACATTTTATCATGCCTGTGCTACCCTGTGCTGGGAAGAAACTACTGCATCCTTCAGCATCAGGCTTTGGGTGTTCATTGAGAAGCAAATACAGATCATTTATTGACTGTTTACCAAACACTGTGGCTGGTATTGGGGACTGCAATTAAAGAGAGGAATATGAAAGAATTGAGTTCATTTAAGAACTTTGATTTTGCTATAGACACTGTGCAGAAAGAGGTGGGAGACAGAAGGAACATGAACAATTTTGTGCTTTCTATCAGTGGAAATTAGCATTGTGGAAACTGTAATCAATTTTAGATGATTTGCAAAATGCCTGACTGGCCATTTCTTGGTGATAATTGACAGATGTTATCATGAAAAGAAATTGCAGGCTCTCTTGTAGGAGCTCCAAATGTAAACCACCGCCACACAGCATGGTGAGTGTCTGGGATGCTGTGCAGGAAGAGCAGCTCTGCCTAGCTGTAATTGCTGCTGGGATTGTGAGGGACCATGTGACTTGTGCTGCCCAGGGCCAATGGCCCTTGTGCTCTGAGCCTGCTTGTATATATGTTCCCTGAGGAGAGTGAGATAGCTGTGATATCAGTATCCATACTGGTCTGTGGTGCTGCAAAACTGTAATCCAAGCACTTGGGAGGTAGTGCCAGACAGATCACTATGAGTTCTAGGCCAGGCTGATTTTCAAAGAACATTCCAAACCTACAGAGAAACCCTGCCTTGAAAAACCAACCCAAACCAAAAGAAAACAAAACAGAAACAAATATTTGTTTCCTCTGTACATCGCAGGCTTGCTTTTGGCATGTTTTGGAACATACAAGGGAGAAACTAATATTTTGGCTTCTGGAATTTAGGAATATGGCATTCCACATTCAGGTTTAAAAATCAGTGGAAATAGGAGATGGGGATCATCCTTCAGCAAGATTTGACCACAGTGCTTTTAATTTTCCCTTACCACCATTTCAACCAGGAAAGTTGAAATGAAATAACTCTATTGTACTTAAGACATCATCTTTCCTGCTACAAGATGCCTGAGACTGGATGGTGAAAGTCTCCCATCTAAATAACAATAGATTTGGGCCCAGTCAGGTTTACACACACCCTTCAGGCTGGGAGTAAGTGCAGCTATACAGTGCCTGAAGGGAGATGGTATGTGCAGTTATGGAGTGCATTTAATATGGGAAGCAATTACTATTAGCCACTTATACATATTAATAGAAGTCCTCTGGCATTGCTCTACCTTTGGTTGATGACTTAAATTTAGTGAATGAATAAAATGGAGCTTCATTTTTTAAAGGACCACAAAATACCATCATACTTGGACACATATCTTACAGGCTCCACAAATTTGATGCCATATGGATCCTATTGAGTCTATTCCATAATAGCTTTAGAGAGCATTTCTTTGAAATACTTCTTTATGCTGAAGACCAGCTAAGACATCTAGACTCATAAACCAAACAACTACAGAATTCTTTAAGTTTCCATTGTTAGGCATTGTTGGAGTATGTGGCCCTTAGCTTCTGAGACAGCCCAATAAATCCACTTTCAACAATCACAGTTTTCCCCTACAGAAAATTATGTCTGCCAGATGAAAAACTTGAGACCAGGTGACAAGTTTGTGTATCACAGGGTTGCTTTTGTGTTTTGTGGGAACATTCACTGGTAAACTGTAAGTTTGGCTTCTGGAATTTATGAACATCTCATTCAACATTTAGGTTTTCTTACATGATTTACTCAAAGTTTAGAAACTGCTAAAAAGAAGTGATGGGGATCTTCCTTCAGCAATATGTGATCAGAGTGCTATTAACATTTTCCTACCTCCCACAACAATGGTGTGATTCAGGAAAGTTGAGTTTCTGGGAACAAATGGAATTTGTGATCTACAGAACTTTCTAGGTGTGTATGATGTTGAACGTGTGGATTGTGCGGATGCCTCATGCTGTTTCATGATACATGTGGCAGGAACAGATATTAAATTATTTTTCTATGTTATTTTCCATCTGGGCATCAACAGGTCCATGTTTACCTTAAACCACGAGGGGACATGAGAGTTTGCAGTAGCAAAGCAAGAGATTAACCCCAATTGTATGTGGAGTTTTAGACTATGGCACATATCTGTTAGGAAGAAATATCAGTAGTTTGAGGGTCAGAGGCAGAACAGTTTAAGGCTTCTTCTTGTTTAAAGTTTTGGGAGTCATGAAGTCTAGTTATTTACTTTGTAAACACATAAAATCATTGGTAGGTGTGTTACACTAGTCAAGACCTCATTTTACAAGGCTGATTTTCCCTTGACCTCTTGAGAAATGGTTGGTTATATATTCCTGCATTTCTTTTTCCATTTTTCTATACATCCCCTTTATTCTTTCCCAAATATTTTGTACCTTCTCAATTGCTGTAGATTTGTTGTGAGTATAAATGTCACACTGTGTCAGTGTATGCACTATCATTTGTAATCCTGTTGATACTTACATGTGTTTCCAGTTTTATATAGGTCAGGAATTAGATGAGGTGTTGGAAATTTTATTTGTATTTTAATGAATTCATATTGCAGATTTACCTTCCATGGTATCATAATGTTGAGGCATCCATTTCCCAATGATTATTCATTGAATTCTTTATTTATATAGGCTAAGCAGATAGCACAGCACATAATCTTGTAGATGACCTGATTTCAGATCCCACCAACCAAACACAGAAGTTCGTAAAAACCTCTTACTATAGATACAGGATGTCTAACAACCACTTCTATGGTGTGTCCCATAAACACACAAGGAAAACATCTCTCTTTCAAATACTGTATATTCAAAATTTGGTGTAAACATTTCTTTTTACTTATGAAAGACCCGCAGATGCCGTGGACTCTCATGCCCCAACTCAGGAAAGGCGCCCTCCCCCAAATCCCTCACGATAAGTGGTCTTGATGCAAAAGCATGAGGTTTTTTTATATTCCAGTGCACTAGGGTCCACAGCCATACTCCACGTGGGGTAGAGGACTGGGAACCCTGAGTACAGTGTTTAGACAGGTTTTATAGGGTTACAATAAAGCCCACACATCATAAGCCAATCATCTCATAGCATCTGGTGTGGATCAATTAATTTGAAGTATTCAAGCCTGCACTTACCCAGGAAGTCTGCTTTCGCTAGGGCTTCTGGGTGGTGTGACAAGGCTCATTTTGTGTGTTCACTTACTCACTCACTCACAACTGTCATAAACAGTCAAGAATGTGACCTTTAGCATACTCACTGCTAGGTGGCAAGGTCTATGGAGATTTAGGCTAAATTTTTCCATCATTACACTTATAGGCAAATGAAAACAAAACCAGTCGCTTTGGGTGCATGATACAAATAATACACTGCTTCTTTTTAAATGTTATTTTTAAAATTTAGTCTTCATTTTAAATACCATCCATAGTTCACCTCCCTCCCCACATTCCTTCCCCAATATCTTCCCCTTCATAAGCCCCATCCAATTCTTAGAGGGGATAAGAACTTCCTTTGGGAGTCAACAAAGTCTAGCATACTAAGCTGAGGAAGGCTCTAGGCATTACATCCTGTATCATGACAGAACAAGGTGTCTCACCATAGGATGTACAAACATCCAGTTTGTCACCTGGGATAGCTCCTGGTTTCACTGCCAGTGTCCCTCGAACAGATCTATTCACAGGGTTTAGTCTGATGAAATGAAAATCCTCCAACAGTCAGTCCATAGTCTGTGAGTTCCACTAGTGACAGTATTAGGGGGGTGTGGAATTGTTGGAGTGGGCTTTACCTAGTTAGAGGAAGTATGTCCCTGGGTGTGGGTGGAGTCAGGCATTGATGTTTCTTGTATATAGGATGCTGGCCAATGTGTTGGTGAACATTCTGTTGCCTCTGAGTCAAGAGTTAATGACACTAACCTATAGCACCACATTCACATGCAGGGTGCCATGCCCCAGCCATAATGATGATTAACTGAATCTCTGAAACATTAAGTGAGACAACTCAATTAAATGATTTCTTTTTAAGAGTTTCCATGGCATGTAGTATCTCTTCACAGCAATAAAACCCTAACAAAGACAGATGTGGGTATGAGGGTCTGGGATATTGCTGTGAGAGGTTGGCCCACTCATAAAATTTCTTTGATGTTATATGAGTATAATTTATCTACTAGCTTGTGTCTCCCTTTATGTCTATTCATTTTGGTTTTTTTCCTCAGGGCTATATGATTTTTAAAGGGCCAAGAAAAGTTCTATGTGAACATCAAATTCAGTTTCCTTCTAAGGTAACTTGATGAATACATTATAATGTCCATGTCATGAAATAAATGTGGGAAGTGCCAGAATTATATGACTATATTGTCAAAGAAGCAGACATTTACAATGTATTTATCAAATTTCCTGCTTAACACAGATATGGTGTAGAACCTTCATGGACCCCCGAGGGACCTTGAGCAAGCCTGAAGCTGTTGGCTGGAAATCCTTGCCCCAAGGCTGTTTTGGAACTCTTCCCATTTTGATAACACACCTCATGATACACACCTCGTGACAAAACACACCTCGTAGGGAAGAGCTCAGCCTAAAATTCCTGTAATTTTCCATTGTGCTGTAAATTGTTATTTAAGACCATTCTTTACCCTCAATAAACTGCATTCGGCATTTGGTGTTCTGACATTGCCATTGAACGAATGACCCCCTGTCTTGAATTTATTTCAATCTCTAGGCCATCACCTGATTTGTGGAACAAATCAGGGCATAGACAATACCAGTGGATCTTGCCCACCAAGATTTGGAAAGAAAGGATCACCTAAGAAATCACCCTCGGAGGCCGGCCAGCAAAATTAAGTGAATGAGGGTGTATTGAAAGATGGGTGCCAGTAACCCTACGGAAAGTCTGAGTGGACTATTAGTGGCCCTATTGAAAAGACAGGGCAATAGGATTAAAACAAGACAGCTAAAGAATTCATTGCCACAATTAAAAAGAAAAATGGCAGAGATGAATAGGACTTTTGAGGAATTACAATATGTATCAGGGGACAAGAGGGTTCCCAACTAGGAGATGATAGTCATGTTGTAACTGATGAACTGGATACTTTGGTATCAGAAACTGAAGCTGGTGAGCCCATATTTTAACTCCCAAGGCACAACAACTTTTTGTGATTCTGCTTCCTTTTGTAGGGCCTCTATACCTCGAGGGTTAGAGGAAGAAGCCAAAGATTTAATAACCAAGGTAGAAGTGTTAGAATAGGAAAGACAAGTGTTTCCAGTGATTGAGACAGTGGATCTGCAGAATAACAGAGTGAGGGAGCACAGCCCATTAAATTTTTAAGGATATAAAACAGCTTAAAGAGGCTGTCACTGCTTATGGGCACCATGCTCCTTTTACTCAGACAATTTTTGAGTCTTTCACAGGATTAAATTGTATTGATTGGATGCAGCTCTGTAGAGGCTTGCTGAGTGGGGGTGACTATTTGCTATAGAGAGACAAATTTCAAGAATTTTGCAAGGAAACCACACAAATTAATGCTGTTGCTGGATTTCCTGCTAGGAATTTAGATATGCTCGCAGGCACTAGGCAATATTCTACACTTGTAGCTCAAATTCTTTTTTGACCCAGCAGTCCATGCACAAAATGCTGTTGCTGCTATTAGAGCTTGGAAAGCCCTGCCTAATAAGGCTGCAGGAGATCAACTATCTACGGTATTGCAGGGACTGTCTGAGCCCTATTCAGATTTTGCAGAATGCCTCCTACAGCTGCCAGGCCACACTTTTGGTGATGATGGAAATGCCATGCCCATAGTCAAACAATTGGCATTTGAAAATGCAAACAAGTATTGTAAAGAGGCTTTATATCACCATAAGCCCAAACATCTTAATGATTATATACGCATATGTCGGTACATAGATGGTCATCACATTATGGTCCAGGTTATAGCTTCAGTTATTAAAAGAGGTGGGAACAATTGGGGAGCCAGGCCAAAGACTTGCTGTTGGTATGGACAACAAGGACATTGCTGTGGCTCCAGAATGTAGTACTCAGTTTCTTAAATGGTCAGATAATGAAGGACATACAGGTCTTTTTCAGCCTTTTGTGTGAAGTCATATGCCTGTTAATCTTTGGGGGAGAGATGTGCTTCAGGCCATGGGCGAGGTCCTTACTACTGAGCCTGTTAAAAATATGCTGGCTAACCAAGGTTATGTACATGGAAAAGGACTGGGTAAATTCCTACAAGGTGACCCTCAGTCTGTTGTACCTAAAAATTTAATTATCATAAGAGCCGGAGATCACAGTGGGCTGGGAAATTTTCCTTCCCTTAATTTTAAAGAGCCCTAAAAGAGTTATCTATGGGTAGTGTTACCTCAAGGAATGGCCAATAGTCCCACTATTTGTCAAATTTATGTATAATTGGCCATTGCCCCCATTAGAGAGAAATTTCAATCCCTGTATATTTTACATTATATGGATGATGTTATTTTAGGTGGCCCAGATTCTAAGGAAATGAATGAGGATTTTGGGGAATTGCAACATAATCTTCAACTAGCTGGCTTAAGAACAGCCCCAAAAAAATTGCAACAAGAATTTCCCTATCAATACTGGTCATCAATTGTTAAAGACTACTTTAAGGCTGGATAAACTGACCACCTTTAATGATTTTCAAAAATTATTGGGAGACATAAACTGGGTTCGATCTAGTTTAGCACTAACTACTGGGCAGCTTACACCATTATTTGATATTTTACAAGGAGATTCTGATCCCACTTCTCCACACACCTTAACGCATGCTGTGTGGAAATGCATACAGCTTGTGCATAAATGCCTCCAATCTGCACATTTAAATTATATTGACTATTCTAAGAACTTGATGTTATTAGTTTTTGCTTAAACATATTCCCCTACTGCGGTATTTTGGCAAACTGGTCCTATATTGTGGGTGCATGAACATTCATCCCCAAGAAAGGCAATTAAATCTTATCCCCAAGCATTGCTTTCTATTATTCAAAAGGCATACAAAATGAGCCTTCAAGTTTTTGGCAAGATGCTAGATGTAATTGTTATTCCCTATAATCAACAACAGATAAAATGGCTTCAACAGTTTGATGAGGATTGGGCACATTGCTTGTGATCCTCACCCTGCCACTTTGATAGTTATTTTTCTTCCAGTAAGTTAGCTCATTAAAAAAAAAATCACCCTGTGTGTTTGCTCAAGGTTATTTCTCAAAATCCTCTGAAGGGGGTCCACAATCTATTTACAGATGGCTTTTCAAATGGTTGTACAATAGCTGTTTCTTTTCCCATTATCAAACACTCTGTACTTAAAGTGAAGTCTGCACAATTTGCAGAACTATCTGCAGTACAATTAGCCCTTCAATATTTTTCTAATGAGCCATTTAAGTTATACACAAATAGTAAATATGTGTATCATATATTGGCTCCCTTAGAAACTGCTGCTTATATAGCTCCAGTCTCTCATGTACAAGAACACTTACTAGATATACAAAGCCTACTATGGAGGCACTCTCCTCCAATTTTTGTAGGACATCTCCAAACAAATTCTGATTTGCCCAGCCCTTTAAATGAAGGAAATGCCATTGCTGATTTTAATAATAAAACAGATAATGCCATCATGATGATGAGAGAGTCTGGTTATGAAGCATCCTGCAAAGCACATACAACCTTCCAATTAATGCAGGGTCACTTAAATTCCATTTTAAAATTGCTAGATACCAAGATATTGATATAGTTAAGAATTGTCCACTATGTGCAGAGTTCTTACCTTTTCCACACCTTGGAGTTAACCCCCGTGATGTCACACCTAATGGTATCTGGCAGATGGATGTTACCCATGTTCCTTCCTTTGGTCGACTACAATTTGTTCATGTATCTGTGGATACATATTCTCATCTCATATTTGCCTCTGCTCATACTGGAGAAAAGCTTAAGGATGTTAAGAGCCATTGTTTATAAGCCTTTGCTTATATGGGAATGCCCAGACAATTAAAAACTGATAATGCCCCTGCTTATACTAGTCAGGGTTTTAACTCTTTTTGCAAATATTTTTATCCCACATAAGATGGGTATCCCTTATAATCCTCAGGGTCAGGCCATGGTGGAACATGCTCATTGCACAATGAAAGCCTACTTCATAAAACAAAAAAGGGGGAGTTTACAGGGTCTTCTCATAGTCACCTTTTTCTTGTCCTTTATATTTAAAAATTTTTAACTATTGATGGCGCTGCTCGATCTGCAGTCTACAGTCATTGGCACCCTCAGTCATCTGACTATGGTTCAGTTATGTGGAAAACTGTCCCTACTGGAAAACTGTGCGACCCCAACCCAGTTCTTGTATGGGCCCGAGGGTCAGTTTGTGTCTTTCCACAAGATGCAGATAACCCTGTTTGGGTGCCTGAGCAGCTGATTCGCCATATGCAGAGGGACAGTGATTGTAACAGCCAGAACGAAGGTCCGATGGGTCTTCAAGAATCTACCCATCCTGATGCCTGTGGGTCTGAGTAGCTATATGTGGCATTTTTTTCCTGACCATTAATTATAATTTGGATCCACTGGCTATAAATTTACATTTTGATTCAAAGGACAAGAATTTCACCTTTATCTCAGGCATTGTATTCTGGTTCCGTTCTTTTTGTTGTAACTAATGCTACTAATTTTGGAGAAAGTTTCATTTTTCTCAGCAGGTCAGCCAACTGTAAAAGCTGTCGTGTGTAATGAGTACCATTTTTTTTTATCGGCCGCCGCCCGGTCTTGTCCCGCTGCCACACCAGCCCCAAATAACACACAGAGACTCTATATTTGATACAATGCTGTTGGCCCGGTTACTTGTTTCTTATCGGCTAGCTCTGCCTTAATTATTAACCCATTTCTGCTGATCTATGTATTTCTCTTACCGGGGAGCCGGCGGCATACTGCTTTCTTCAGACTCTCCATCTTGGCTCCTCCTTACTACTTCCTATTTCCTCCTTGTCTCCTAGTCCCTCCTATCTTCCTTTCCTATTGGCCAACAATGCTTTATTATTAACCAGTATGAGAAACATATACAGAATGACATCTCCCATCATCTCCTCTTTTCTGTCTAAATAAAAACAAGGGTTTTAACCTTAACATAGCAAAATATATCACATAACAGTTATCAAATAAGAATCACAGTTAACACTATTTAGTCCATTAACATTTAGCAAGATTTGAAGAAAATATTTCATCATCTATCCTATCTTTGTGTGTCTAAAGTCTATGTAACTTATGTTTAATACTAAGGAAAACTATAACCATAACTATCTGTCTTCAACTCCTTCAAAGACCACAGAAGGATAGTATATAAGCTCTAGAAATGACAGAGACAACTCACTGACTGGTCACCCGAAGTTCTTCTCTAATTTTCCATCTTCAGCCCATAGGCCATAGTGTGTCTGACAGACTCTCCTGCAAAGCAGGCAACTTTAAACTGTCTTCTTGTATTGGCAGTTTGTCAGTCACTTTCCTCTGTGTCCTGCATACTGTCTCGCAGACTCTTCCATGAAGCAGGAACTCTATAGCAATGTCCATCTTGAATCAGCAGTCACTTTTCTTTGAGCCCTACATGTCCAGTTTATACAGCATAAAGTCAAACAGTCCAGACAAGAGCAGTATCTTGTCCACATGGCTAGTCTTACCATATTGGAAGTAAACTCCATAACGTGTTTCTTCAATGTCCATCTTCCTTTCTGACGCAGTTGGTGTTGCCAGGAACAATTATGTCTCATTGTCAAGAAAAACCCTAAACCATTTTAGATGCCATATTCTGTAGGTCTTTGAAAGGTTTGAAGAATGCCTAACCATCTCAAATATATGTCTGTATATCTAGAAATACTAACTAACTTAACTATAAGTTCTAACTATCATAGGTAACTATCTAAAAATCTGTACTAAATTATACATTATATTTCTAAATGAGCTATGCAAACACAATACCTAAACAAGAGGAGAAATATATATATATATCACAAAATTGACCTTAAATTGTATCAATAAATGAAAATCCATTCCAAAACAAAGTATTCATATCTATACCATAATTCCCTTTTTACCTTTAAAAAGATATTGGTTGTAATCATTAATCATTTATAACCAAATCCATTTAAATGAAAACAAATATTTATAAGCAATATTTGGGTATTTGGGCGTCGTTCTTTCCAAACTACTTTCTGTTGATAGGGGGCGCTGTCATGGGGTTCCTAAGAAGTTATAGAAATCTTGGCTGTAGTTTGCGAGGCTGCTTTGTCCAAGCTGTTTTGAATGTTGGATCACCAGCCTGGCTTGTTCAAACCACATTAGTCTGGAAGGAATCCACAGCTTTTCATTTTCTGTGGAAACAAAAATAGAAATCCTTTTCCCCAGTAACTTGTCCTTGAACTTGGATGTTGGAGTCAAAGCATTTTTAAAATATATAAATTGAATTAATCCAGCAGTATTTCCTTCAACAGTTGTTGTTTCCTCAGCAGTCAAATGATATAAAGACAATATAATTCCATACAGTAACCAGATTCTCTCTGAGCTTTTCATCTTTATGTGGCTTTATTATTATTCTGTTTCTTTTACTTTTTATTTTTTGAGACAGAGCTTTTCCTTGTAACTCTTATCTGCCCTGGAATTTACTCTGTATACCAGGTTTACTTTGCAAATCATTGAGATCTGCTTGCCTCTGTCTCCTGAGTGCTGGGATTAAAGGCGTGTGCTACAACACCCAGTTCCTCTTTGTCTCTTTAAAACCATTTTATTTTTGTCTCCCAAGCCTATGTATTTTTTT
Organism: Phodopus roborovskii; assembly: GCF_943737965.1. Lineage (NCBI taxonomy): Eukaryota > Metazoa > Chordata > Mammalia > Rodentia > Cricetidae > Phodopus > Phodopus roborovskii. Next base: position 90,614 of record NW_026126273.1, read on the forward strand.
AAAACACACTGTAAACTTTTAGCACCTTTTCTTAATGTGAATCTGTCTCTACTGTAAATCTTTATCTTTTTCTGGCCATGAGTCTTTATCTGTTAAACAATAACATTGTTAAAATGAAAGTCTTTGTTTCTGCCACGGTTTACCAAAGATGGTGGCGGGTACTTTAACTGCCAGCACTGAGAGCTGTGCTCACCACCTTGGTCTGCGCTGCCACCCAGAAAGCATGCTGCCAGCTTGGAGATGTGGTCACTGCCATTGCCATCTCTCATACACACCAATAAATTGTTAGCAGAGTTTCTTGAAAGCCTTGCGGTTTTTTGCCGCATATGCTGAGTCAGGAATCTTCCCTTAAAGAATCCACGCGAATATCTGCTTGTCTCTAGCAAAGCAGAGTTCAACTGAGAAAAATGCTGATACCAAGAAACCTTGCTTGTCTCTGTTCTGTTGCTTCTAAAACCCTTTTTTAAGCTTTTGTTAAATTTTAAGTGGAAGTTCTTATTAACCGTTGGGCGCCATTTGTAAGGAGAATGGGTTTTTCTACCCGCAGCCGGCTCTTGTTCTGCCACCAAGCCAGCCCCAAATGACACACTGAGACTCTGTATTTGATACAATGCTGTTGGCCCGGTTACTTGTTTCTTATCGGCTAGCTCTGTCTTAAGTATTAACCCATTTCTGCTGACCTATGTATTTCTCTTACCGGGGAGCTGGTGGCATACTCCTTTCTCCAGACTGTCCATCTTGGCTCCTCCTTTCTACTTCCTATTTCCTCCTTGTCTCCTAGTCCCTCCTATCTTCCTTTCCTATTGGCCAACAGTGCTTTATTATTAACCAGTATGAGAAACATATACAGAATGACATCTCCCATCACATGAGCCTGGTTTGGAGCCACCTTAGGGAAGTGGATGATGTTACAGGAACTCATTATTTGATTACTTAATTATATAAAACAATGATTATATCATCCATTGTACCAGACCATCATGTCATGCAAATCTGAACAACTCCAAGAAACCATGGGATCAAGCTCCATTAAAGGGAAGAGGATGAAGAGGTGTTTATTTTATTTTCAATAAAGAGAGAAGGATCATGGTAGAGGCGATTCGTTTGATTGTTTCCATTCTAGAAATTAGAAAATTGAAGCATAGAAAACAGGTTTGAAATACTCATCAATGGACTTGAATGGCATAAAGATGCTTTTGTTTTTATGCTTATGTTACTATAGGCATTTTTTAGTTTGATAGACTGGTAAATATATAACTCAAAAAAAAAAAAAAAAAAGAGCCCTGCTTTGTTTTTTTGTGAGAAAATCAGTGAGGCTGTAACGCTAGTTCATCTTTAGGTATGCTCCTTTTAGACTATGTAAGGGGCACTAGAATGTGATAGAATGTTAGATCATAAATGGTGCCTGGAAACCCTCCTTGCATTCTGTATCCTGGTATCATGGGCCAAGGCCAAGAGAGCAGCTTCGAGAAAGAGCTGTCATGGGACATTATAGTCTCCCAAGATAACTGTCTCCTAAAACTTTTCATGACAGCATTTGATTCGCTAACCAAGTCATGGCCAAATATCTGGAAGTTTGCCTACAGCTTTTACTGGTTACCAAATTCAAGATTACCTAATTATCGGAGAACATAGTCTGTGGAGAAACAGTTCAAAGTCTTCTGTTTATGGATGTGCTCCATCCTAAGAAGAAAATCTATGGAACAAGAGATAATAAGACTCACAATTATTCATCAAAAGGTGAGTTTGCCATTGTTAACTTCGTTCAGGAAGGTGAAAATCCATTTGTCACTATAGACTTAGCGATTGTTGGATTGCAGTCCATCTCTTTTGAGGCAGCCGTCCAACATTAAATATGTGATATCTTCTAAAATCCCTGCATTCACAATGACATTTAAGAATTTAAACATTTTACTACTCAACTCTGCGATTAAATAAGTGATTAAACTGGGAGATTCACACAATCATTTTATTGTTCAAATCTCTGATTAAGAACTAAATGACTATTCAGTATTGAGCAATATTTTAGGCTCCATGTATAAAACACCATCCACTTGTTTAATCTTTATTCATTTAATTATGAAAATCTGTCATTATGTATTCAGTGGTCACTGGAGTTTTGAGCCTCCTTATGGGAGTCCATCGTGCCAGGCCATCATATCATCTAATACTACACTTACTTATTTAACTGTTAAACTAGGAAATTAAATAATAGTTCATTATTTAATTAATGTATTAAAATACAGGTAATGTTATGGACCATAAGTCACTTTTGGTCTCAGATTTTTGGAGTTGATGATGTAACATCATGTCATTACTTCATCATTTAACTATGTAAATAGATCAATACATTAGCGATAGTTTTATGACTTTGGTGCCACCTCCTCGGTGTTAATATAAAACGTCAACTAATTAATTATCAATTCAATTTTTTAAATAAATCATTATTCCAGGAAGAGATCAGTCTCACTACTCCATGTGGGATTTAAGTATGCACCTCCCTGTCATTATTTAATCATTTTTCATTATATATTAATTATTTAAATAGATTAGGATGTTGTTCTTTTTTGACTAGAGTCTGACCATTCCTCCCTGGGAGGTAATCCCAGGGCATTATTTAATTATCTAAGTACTACTTCCTTGACAATCACTGGAGTATGGTTCTACCTTATGAAAGTTAAGTATACAGGACTATCCAATTATAAACTTATTTGATTGCATAAGTCATGATGGTGTCATCGGTCATTTGGCAGGAGATCGGTACCAGAAGAAGTGCACAGAGAATGAGGGACACTGTGTTACCCAATGATTATTGATTACATAATCATAGATTTTTAACATTCTCATGATTACACGATTTTAAAAAAAACTGTATTGTTTCACCTCACCAGTTTCTGAGAGCTTGCAACAGAACTGACCCCTGAAGGACACTGTCACCACCGATTTTCAAAATGGAATAACTGAATAATCTCTTGATCAGGGAATCTCATCTAATGAACTCTGTTGGGCTGATAATATGACACACCACCAACAATAATTAACTCTAAGTAACCATATTAGAAAGCAGGGTACAGGACTTAATAGAGAACTATCAATCTAGGAATCTAAAATGACTGACAAAAACATAAGACACTGTTCAAAATCCTTAGTCATCAGCCAAATGCAAATCTAAACAACTCCTAGACACCATGGGATCAAGCTCCTGTAAAGGTAAGAGAATGAAGAGGTGTCATCGGTCATTTATCTCTGTGCAATTGACACAGCAGGAGATCGGTACCAGAAGCAGTGCCCATTGAATGAGGAACTCTGTGTTACCCAGTGATGACTGATTATGCAATCGTAGATTTTTAACAGTCTCATGATAACACGATTTAAAAAAAAAAAAAACTGTATTATTTCGCATCATCAGTTTCTGAGAGATTGCAACAGAATTGACCCGTGAAGTACACAGTGACCTCCGTTTTTAAAAATGGAATAACTGAATAATCTCCTGATCAAGGAATCTCATCTAATGAACTCTGTTGGGCTGATAACATGACACACCACCAACAATAAATAACTCTAAGTAAGTAATGATTTCCAAACAAGTAAAAGACTTACATAATAAGAAGTTTGTGGCTCTCAAGAAAGAAATTAAAGAAGATACCAGAAAATGGAAAGATCTCCCATGCTCTTGGATAGGTTGGATAAACATAATAAAAATGGCAATCTTGCCAAAAGCAATCTATAGATTCAAAGCAATCTCCATTAAATCCCACCACAATTCTTCACCGACCTTGAAAGGATAATAATCAACTTTATATGGAAAAACAAAAGACCCAGGATAGCCAAAACAACCCTATACAATAAAAGAACATCAGGAGGCATCACCATTCCTGACTTTAAGCTCTACTACAGAGCTATAGTTCTGAAAACAGCCTATTATTCGCATAAAAGTAGACAAGTAGAGCAATGGAATCAAATTTAAATTCCTGATATTAATCCACACACCTATGAACACCTCATTTCAACAAAACAGCTAAAATTATACAATGGTGCATGGACAGCATCTTCTACAAATGGTGCTGGCACAATAGGATGAGGTGGTGTGGAAGACAGCAGATAGACCCATGTCTGTCACCATGCACAAAACTCAAGTCCAAATGGATCAAAGACCTCAACATCAATTCAGCCACATTGAACCTCTTAGTTCAGAAAGTAGAAGGTACCCTTGAACAAATTGGTATATGAGACTGTTTCCTGAACATAACTCCAGGGGCGCAGACACTGAGAGAAAAAATTAATAAATAGTACTTCTTCAAACTTAGAAGCATCTGTAAGGAAAAGGACAAAGTGGACAAGACAAAACAGCAGCCCTCAGACTGGGAAAGGATTTTCACCAATCCTATATCTGACAAAGGACTGATTTCTAAACATACAAAGAACTCAAGAAACTAGTCAACAAAACACCAAATAACCCCATTAAAAAATGGCGTACAAAACTGAAGAAATAATTCTCAATAGAAGAAATAAAAAGGCCTAAAGACACTTAAGAAAATGCTGCACATCCTTAGCTATCAGGGAAATGCAAATCAAAAAACTTTAAGATACCATCTTACTCCTACCAGAATGGCTAAAATTAGAAACACCAATGATGACTCATTTTGGAGAGGATATGGAGAAAGGGGAACACTCCTCCACTGCTGGTGGGAGTGCAAACTCATACAGCCATTTTGGAGATCAGTATGGCCTTTCCTCAGGAAAATGGGAATTAGTTTACCACAGGACCCGGCAATCCCCCTCTTAGGCATATACCCAAAAGATTCACATCTGTACAACAAAGACAGCTGTTCAACTATGTTCATAGCAGCAGTATTTGTTATAGCAAGAACCTAGAAGCAACTTAGGTGCCCCTCAATTGAAGAATATTTAATGAAGATGTGGCACATCTACACAATGGACTACTACTCTGCAGAAAAAAATAATGGTATCTTGAAATTCGCAGCAAGTAGATGGCACTTGATAAAACCACCCTGAACGAGTAAAATTAGCCACAAAAAGAGGAAAATAGTATGTACAAACTCATATATGGATTTTAGACCTAGATCAAAGGATCACCAGCCTATAATTCACACCACCAAAGGACCTAGGATACAAGGTATATTCTAAGAGATTCATATACAGTCCCTCACAGAACCGGGAAAGGACAAGTCCCCCAGAGCACAGGGGAAGTGGGGTGACAGTGAATGGAGAGAGAAGCAGGAGAAAATGTGGGGGGAGGAAGGGAAAAAAATTGCGACTAGGAAGATTGAGCCCTGTTAGGAATAGTAGACAGGAGAGAGAGACAGACAGACAGACAGACTGACAGACAGAGAGAGAGAGGAGAGAGAGAGAGAGAGAGAGAGAGAGAGAGAGAGAGAGAGAGAGAGAGAACATAAAAGACAGAGCCAATATTGGTTTGGAGATAAAATTGAGCAAAAAGTAAGGTCTAGAGAACTACAAGTCTACTCCCAACTAACAATTTGAGCTTCTGTGGAAAGGCTATCATAAATGGCCTTCCCGGAGAGTGAAATCAACAACTAACTTCTCCATGAAGCCTTCAACTAATGCCTGTTGGATACAGAAGCAAACACCCATACATAAACACTGAGTCGAACTAGAACCCAGATGCAGATGGAGAGGACAAGACCTTCCGGCAGAAACACATACAGACAGCTTACCTGAACAAGGAGGAGCTAAAGGCCACTAGACTGATAGCTGGGAAGCCAGCATGGGACCGACTCAGGCACCCCTGAATATGTGTCTCAGCCAGAAGGACTGAGCAGTCTAAGAGAGCTCAGACAGTGGAGCCAGGATGTATCCCTGGTGCACAAAAGGACTTTGCGATCATATCCCCCATGGAGGGATAACTGCCTTAACCTAGAGACAGGAAAGAAGCCCTAGTCCCTACTTCACATGACCTATCAGATATACATGACCCCAACTGGATGGCATTCCCCTACATTGTTAATTGGGGTTGGGGGTGGGAGTGGAGGGTGGTTAGAGTGCACGTGAGAAGGCAGAGAGGTTAAAAGGGAGGGAAGGAGGGAGGGAGGGATGGAGGGAGGGAGGGAGGAAAGGAGAGGGAACTGGGATCGACATGTAAAATAATAAATTAAATTAAAAAATGCTTTGACTCAAAATTTAAGTTGAAGGACAAATTATTGGGGAAAAGGATTTCTATTTCTATTTCTACAGAAAATGAAAAGATGTGGGTTCCTTCCAGACTAATGTGGCTTGATCACGCCAGACTGCCTGTAACAGAGTATAAAGTGATCCTACATTCAAAACAGCTTGGAAAAGCAGCCCTACAGACTACAGCCAGGATTTCTGAATCTTCTTTGAATCCCCCATGACAGCATCCCTTACCAGCAGGAAGTAGTTTGGAAAGAATGACACCCTAATTCCCAAATATTGTGTATAAAAGTTTGTTTTCATTTAATTGGACTTTGTTATATAAAATAAAATAATAATAAAAAAAACCAATAGCAATTTGAAATGTCAGGGAAATAGAACTAAACTAGGCTATCCTGAGTGTGATAATTACCTAATTTTCACATGCTTCAAAGGATTATATTACTTATATATCCTTTACTATTAACATGTATCAGTAAGCATAAACAAATGGATGAAAGGATGAAAAATAAAATACAACAACCATAAAAAAATAGGAAATTCCAGATCATGCTGTAACACAAAAATCCATATATATATATATATATATATATATATATATATATATATATATATTAAGAAAAATAATGCCATTTAGAGCATACACAAAATTAATTCCAAGTGTGAATACGCCCTTAGCATAGAGACAAGGAGGAGGGCCCGTGCCAACCACAAATGAATTGACAGGTATTGATGAATCCTCCTAAAGAACTCAGCCTCCCAGAGAAATGTATGTGGGATGGGATGGGGAGGTCACTGGGGGGAGGGACGGAGAGGGAACTGGGAATGATATGCAAAATAAGATCTTTCTATTCATTTCTTAACAACAGAAGTTATTTTGATGGCAAAAAAATGGTAATAACTCTGCATGTATCTGACCCCTAAATGTTAGATGTGAAGGGCAAAGCTTCTGGAAGGCACTGGACAAACTGAACCTCTCCTTCTTTGGTAACTTGCCATCCCTGTGCACCAAAAGCATAATGGAGCTGACTTCAAAGAAGTTAGTCACCTTGCTGCATAATCGAAATCCTTTCCACAGATGCAGCCCACAAGGAAAAGTATTCCTGGGTCACACCCTGGTTGGGGAAGCTCTTAGTACCACAATGGACCTAACAGAACACTGAATTTGACAGCATATTCAAGCCCAGCGTCCTCCTGGAAGGCCTGCAAAACAGACATTCATGACTCCCCATACCACCCTCTGAATTCACTCACCCACCATGCTGCAGCTTCTGTTCTCCTCCATTCCCCTGCAGCACTCACAGAGCAGCAATCAATCCTCTGGTGCCTGTTCTGATATAAAAGCAAGCCTGAAGCATGGCTCCATGAAGTCTCCTTCCAGACCTGAGACTAGTGGGTTGGGTCAGTGTACCTGATTGGCTAGTGAGGCTTGATTGACAAGAGCTCTTCCTCAAGGGTTAGAGTGTTCTTAAAGACACACTAGGCCCAGGACCTCCTTTGGCCCTGGCTTTTACTCCAGACCTAGACATTTCAGAGATCTGCACAAAGGGGAACTTATTTGGTTTTTGGGTTTTTTTGACAGAATTTCCCTGTGTGGCTCCTGCCATCCCATTCCTAGCTTAGTAAACTGGGCTGGTGAATTCCTTATTAATTATTAATATTAAATTTGTTGTTGTTGTTTTCTAATAATTTTTTTCATTAACTGTCTAATATTTATTGATACCTATTTTTTATTTATTTATTTATTTTTATTTTTGAGACAGAGTTTCACAATGTGGCCCTAGTGAACTGGAACTTACTCTGTAGACCAGGCTGACCTCTAAATCAGAGAGATCCAGTTGCGTCTACTTCCTCAGTGCTGGAATTAAAGGCAAAAGACAACACTGCATAGTCAGACATTAATTTCAATGTCACTTTCCCATGTCATCAGTAGACAACCCAGCTCTGTTCCTGCAGAGGAGAATTTCAAACCCTCTTTCTCTCTCCACACAATGTGCAGAGCTTGCAAAGACCATTACACGATTCAGACTGAAACTATTCTCTTCTTCAACCATAAACATATATAAACAAAAAACAAACATGCTTTAAGAATAGAATGTGGAGCTATGCAGTGGTTAGCCATAGAGGACAGGCCATGGTGGAGTACACCTTTAATCCTAGCACTTGGGAGACAAAATCAGGTGCATGTCTGTAATTTCATGGCCAACCCAGGCTACACCACATTGATCCAGTCTAAAAGAAAAAGAGAGACAAGTGGTGGCTCATTCCTTTATCCCTGAAATTGGGAGGTAGATATGGATGGGAGAAAGAAATATAAGGAGGAAGAAAACAAAAGCTCATTGTTTTCTGAGGGAAGACTCCAAGAATCAGAATTGCCCACCCCTTTGGTAAGAGTACTACAGTAGAAATAAGAGCTAGGGCTTGACTGCTCTGCTTTTCTGATCTTTCATAATTAATCGCATATCTGAATCCATGTTTTGATTATTAAGAACAACTAGAAGTAGCTTTAAAATTTCCAGGGCAGTGTGTCAAATCTAAACTGTAGTGTATAAGAATACCAGCCTAGGCTACTATATCCAGCAAAACTCTCAGTCAATATAGATGGAGAGAACAAGATATTCAATGACAAAACCAGATTTTCCCAATATGTATCTACAAATCCAGCCCTACAGAAAGTATTGGAAGGAAAATTCCACCCAAGGAAAGTAACTACGCCCACAAAAATGTAGGCAACAGATAATCCAACTACACCAGAAACCTAGGGTGAAGCAGAACAAATATATTCACAATACCACTGCCAACAACAAACCTAAATCAAACAACCATCAACAATCAATGGTCCTTACTCACCCTCAACATTAATGGTCTTAACTCACCTATAAAAAGACACAGATTAACAGAATGTATACGAAGACAGAATCAATCCTTCTGCTGCATACAAGAAACACATCTTAGCTCCAAAGATAGACATTACCTCAGGGTAAAGGGTTGGGAAAAGATTTTCCAATCAAATGGAAATAAGAAGCAAGCAGGCATAGCTATCCTAATATCTAACAAGCTAGACTTCAAACCAAAACTAGTCAAAAGAGATGAAGACAGTCATTTCATATTCATCTCAGGAGAAATCCATCAACACAAAGTCTCAATTCTGAACATCTATGCCCCTAATACAAAGCCACCCACATTCGTAAAAGAAACACTACTAAAACTCAAAGCTCATATAAAACCTCACACACTTATAGTGGGAGACTTCAATACACCACTCTCAACATTAGACAGGACCACACATCAGAAACTCAACAAAGAAACAAAAGAATTAACAGACGTTATGTCTCAACTGGGGCTAACAGACATCTATAGAACATTCCATCCAACGTCAAAAGAATATAACTTCTTCTCTGCTCCACATGGAACCTTCTCTAAAATCGACCACATACTAGGAGACATAACAAACCTCAACAGATACAAGAGAATAGAAATAGTCCCCTGTATCTTATCGGACCACCATGCTTTAAAATTGGAATTCAACAACAATACAAATAGCAGAAAACCTGCAAACTCATGGAAACTTAACAATGTGCAATTGCACCACTCCTGGGTCAAAGAAGAAATAAAGAAAGAAATTAAAGGCTTTCTAATATTCAACGAGAATGAGGATACAACATACCCGAACTTATGGGTCACCTTGAAAGCAGTGCTACGAGGGAAGTTCATTGCACTAAGTGCCCATATGAAGAAAACAGAAGATAGTCACATAAATGAATTAACAGCGCAACTGAAAACCTTAGAACAGAGAGAAGCGAATTCACCCCGCAGGAGCAGACGCCAGGAAATAATCAACTTGAGGGCTGAAATCAACAAAATAGAAACCAGGAAAACAATACAAAAAATCAATGCAACTAAGAGTTGGTTTTTTGAGAAAATCAACAAGATTGATAAACCTTTATCCAAATTAACGAAAAAGCAGAGACAGAACATGCAAATTAACAAAATCAGAAACGAAGTGGGGAGCATAACAACAGACACAGAGGAAATCCAGACAATTTTCAGGTCATACTTCGAAAATCTGTATTCCACAAAAATTGAAAATTCAAAGGAAATGGACAAGTTTCTGGATAACTATCACTTACCAAAATTAAATCAAGAACAGACAAACAACTTAAATAGACCTATAACCCGAAATGAAATAGAAGTAGTCATCGAAAGCCTTCCAACGAAAAAAAAGTCCAGGGCCAGATGGATTCAGTGCAGAATTCTACCAGACATTCAAGGAAGAACTAATACCACTACTCCTCAAACTGTTCCACAAGATAGAAACAGAAGGTTTATTGCCAATCTCTTTTTATGAGGCCACAATAACTTTGGTACCCAAACCTCACAAAGACACAACTAAGAAAGAGAACTACAGACCAATATCCCTGATGAACATCGATGCAAAAATACTCAATAAAATAATGGCAAACTGAATTCAAAAATACATCAGAGAAATCATCCACCATGATCAAGTAGGCTTCATACCTGGATTGCAGGGATGGTTTAACATACGAAAATCTATCAACGTGATCCACCATATAAACAAACTGAAAAAGAAAAACCATATAATTATCTCCCTAGATGCAGAAAAAGCCTTCGATAAAATTCAACACCCTTTCATGATAAAGGTATTAGAGAGGTCAGGGATAACAGGAACATACCTAAACATAATAAGAGCAATATACAGCAAACCAACTGCCAACATCAAACTGAATGGAGAGAAACTTAAGCCAATTCCTCTAAAATCAGGAACAAGACAAGGCTGTCCTCTCTCTCCATATCTCTTCAATATCGTACTAGAAATTCTAGCTAATGCTATAAGACAACAAAAGGAGATCAAGGGCATCCAAATTGGAAAGGAAGAAGTCAAACTGTCTCTATTTGCAGATGATATGATAGTTTACATAAGCGACCCGATAAACTCTACCAGGGAACTCCTACAGCTGATAAACACCTTCAGCAAACTAGCAGGATACAAGATAAACTCAAAAAAATCAGTAGCCCTATTTTTTTCAGACGACAAAGAGGCAGAGAAAGAAATCAGAGAAATATCACCCTTTACAATAGCCACAAGCAACATAAAGTATCTTGGTGTAACGCTTACCAAACAAGTAAAAGATCTATATAATAAGAACTTTGTGACACTAAAGAAAGAAATTAAAGAAGATACCAGAAAATGGAAAGACCTCCCATGCTCTTGGATAGGTAGGATAAATGGCAATCTTACCAAAAGCAATCTACAGATTCAATGCAATCCCCATTAAAATCCCAACACAATTCTTCACCGACCTTGAAAGGATAATAATCAACTTTATATGGAAAAACAAAAGACCCAGGATAGCCAAAACAACCCTATACAATAAAAGAACATCAGGAGGCATCACCATTCCTGACTTTAAGCTCTACTACAGAGCTATAGTTCTGAAAACAGCCTGGTATTGGCATAAAAATAGACAGGTAGACCAATGGAATCGAATTGAAAATCCTGATATTAATCCACGCACCTATGAACACCTGATTTTCGACAAAACAGCTAAAATTATACAATGGGGCAAAGACAGCATCTTCAACAAATGGTGCTGGCACAATTGGATGAGGGTGTGTAGAAGACTGCAGATAGACCCATGTCTGTCGCCATGCACAAAACTCAAGTCCAAATGGATCAAAGACCTCAACATCAATCCAGCCACATTGAACCTCTTAGAAGAGAAAGTAGGAGGTACCCTTGAACAAATTGGTATAGGAGAGCGCTTCTTGAACATAACTCCAGGGGCACAGACACTGAAAGAAACAATTAATAAATGGGACCTCTTCAAACTTAGAAGCTTCTGTAAGGCAAAGGACACAGTTGACAAGACCAAACGGCAGCCCACTGACTGGGAAAAGATTTTCACTAATCCTATATCCGACAAAGGGCTGATCTCCAAAATATACAAAGAACTCAAGAAACTAGTCAACAAAACACCAAATAACCCTATTAAAAAATGGGGTACAGAACTGAAGAAAGAATTCTCAATGGAGGAAATCAAAAAGGCTGAAAGACACTTAAGAAAATGCTCCACATCCTTAGCTATCAGGGAAATGCAAATCAAAACAACTTTGAGATACCATCTTACCCCTGCCAGAATGGCTAAAATTAGAAACACCAGTGATGACTTATGTTGGAGAGGATGTGGAGAAAGTGGAACACTCCTCCACTGCTGGTGGGAGTGCAAACTCATACAGCCACTTTGGAGATCAGTATGGCCTTTCCTCAGGAAAATGGGAATTAGTTTACCACAGGACCCGGCAATCCCCCTCTTAGGCATATACCCAAAGGATTCACATCAATGCAAGAAAGACATCTGTTCAACTATGTTCATAGCAGCACTATTTGTAATAGCAAGAACCTGGAAGCAACCTAGATGCCCTTCAATTGAAGAATGGTTAATGAAGATGTGGCACATCTACACAATGGAATACTACTCTGCAGAAAAAAATAATGGTATCTTGAAATTCGCAGGCAAGTGGATGGCACCTGAAGAAACCATCCTGAATGAGGTAACCCAGTCACAAAAAGAGGAACACAGTATGTACTCACTCATATATGGATTTTAGACCTAGATCAAATGATCACCAGCCTATAATTCACATCACCAGAGGAACTAGGATACAAATTGTATTCTAAGAGATTCATATAAAATCCCTCACAGAACTGGGAAGGGACAAGTCCCCCAGACCTCAGGTATAGTGGGGGAGGACAGCTAATGGAGAGAGAAGTAGGAGAAAATGAGAGGGAGGAGAGGAAGGCATGTGCGACCAGGAGGATTGAGCCTGGTTAGGAATGGAAAATAGGAAAAAGAGAGAGAGAGACAGAGACAGAGAGAGAGAACATAAAAGAGGGAGCCAATATTGGTTTGAAGATAAAGTTGAACACAAAGAAAGGTCGAGGGAACTACAAGACTGCTCCCAACTAACAATCTCAGCTTCCGTGGAAAGGCTATCATAAATACCCTTCCCGGAGAGTGAGATCAACAACTAACTTCTCCATGGAGTCCTCAACTAATGCCTGTTGAAAACAGGAGCAAACACCCATACATAAACACTGAGTCAAACTAGAACCAAGAAGCAGATGGAGAGGACAAGACCATGCAGTAGAAGTATATAGAGACAGCTTACCTGAACAAGGAGGAGCTAAGGGCCACTAGACTGATAGCTGGGAAGCCAACAGGGGTCTACCTCGGACCCCCCTGAATATGGGTCTCAGCCAGAAGGTCTGAGCAGTCTAAGAGACCTCAGACAGTGGAGCCAGGATGTATCCCTGGTGCACAAAAGGACTTTGCAAACATATCCCCCATGGAGGGATAACTGCCTTATTCTAGAGATAGGAGAGAAGCCCTAGTCCCTACTTCACAGGACCTGTCAGATCTACATGACCCCAACTGGATGGCATTCCCCTACATATTGTATTGTGGTGGGGGTTGGGAGGGGAGGGTGTTTAGAGTGCATGGGAGAGGGTAGAGAGGGCAAAAGGGAGGGAAGGAGGGAGGGAGGGCTTGGGGGAGGGAGGGAGGGAGGGAGAGGGAACTGGGATCAACATGTAAAATAATAATAAAAAAAAAAAAAAAAAAAAAACGCTTTGACTCCAAAATTTAAGTTGAAGAACAAGTTACTGGGGAAAAGTAATTCTATTTTTGTTTCCACAGAAAATGAAAAGATGTGGATTCCTTCCAGACTAATGTGGTTTGATCACACCAGACCGCCTGAAACAGAGTACAATCTGATCCTACATTCCAAACAGCTGGACAAAACAGCCCTACAGACTACAGCTAGGATATCTGAGTCTTCTTCGAATCCCCCAAGACAGCGCCCCTTACCAGCAGGAAGTAGTTTGGAAAGAACGACGCCCAAATTCCCAAATATTGTGTATAAATGTTTGTATTCATTTAATTGGACTTTGTTATATAAAATTAAATAAAAAATACTCTATATGCAAAAAAAAAATATGTGATATCTTCTAAAAACCCTGCATACACAATGAGAGTTCAGCATTTAAACATGTTCCTACTCTGCTCTGCGATTAAATAAGGGATAAACCTGGGAGTTTCCCACAATCATGTGGGAGTCAACTGAGAGGCAATTGTGTGGAGGATGGCAGACCATTTCATCCTCTCATTATGTGGTTATTTCATTGTTAAAATAGGACATTAGATAATCCATGATCAGTGGATTGCGGTGACACGATGTGGGAGGCAATTATTATAGATCATCTTAATATCAATTTTGTAGTTAAAATATTTAAATTAATCACGACAGCATCATTAATGAGCCTGGTTTGGAACCACCTAGGAAAGTGGATTATGTTACATGAACTCATTATTTTATTATTTAATTAGATAAAACAATGATTATATCATCCGTGACACCTGATCTGGTGCCACAGATCATCTAATTACATAATTAATGAATTTAAATTGACAATCTGTGTTAATCCCCGACATAATGTAAACATTTGTATACTCATGTAGACAACAATCCTCCATTCCATGAAGAGACCTGTAAAGCTCCCTCTTGTGGACATAATGTGCAATAACTACACATTTTATGATTCATTGACTCCATGATGATGACATCCTTCATGACTGGAGTCTGGCCATACCTCCCTGCCAGTTATATACTACATCACCTCTTATTGGGACAGTTAGCTATCACTGACTTATTTAATTATTTAAATTACTTAAACGACAGACAATGCCAACATCGATCATTTTTAGGTTGCAAATATCTGTCAGCGACTATTTAGGAAACTTGTAGACATGGGCAGAGCATGTTCTGAATGTCTATGCGTCTTCCAGACCACTAGGAATGCTGGAGAACAGAGTACAGAAGATTGCTTGGTGCCCTCCGAGAAGTAAAAGAACTTTACCAAGGTCTGCATGGGGGTCTGGGTGTTGACTACTTGCTCTTCCTCCACATCTTCACATCGGTTGTGGTCTACGTCTAGAAGATGTAGTGGCACTAGTAGGTCGGCACCATAACCGAGACCTGGCAAAAGGATGACGAATCAGATCATCTCTCTCTCAGCTATGATGTTGATGCCCCTGCTGCAGCCACCTTTTCAGCTGATATCAACATTTTGGCTACTACTGGTATGCCAGGAATGGGCCAATTACCTCAGGTCCTGCCGCAACACAACAGAGATTCAGGCACCATTGAGGATGTCAGGCCAACAGAATTCACCAGGCAAGAAAGTATGATTATCTGACGAATAACTGATGGAATATTAAAAATCCGTGATGACAGCATCCGTTTTCATATCTGGCAAGTCTGCCCAGGTATTGATGATACGAAAAAGTTCAACGACTTAGATATGTAAAGATGTAATCATTAAATTGTTTCATTGTATAATCTGTGAACCCTGAAGTGTGGTGCCACCTTGTGTGACTCAAGTGTGACAGACGATCTAACAATCTGATGCTTTCATTATTTAAATCTGCCTTTTTCTACTCCAGGAAGAGTGGAGTCTGGAGCCCCCTTGTTGGTGTTAAAATGTCTCTTGTGGTTTCATTATTTATTTATTTAAATCAATGTTGATATCATTTTGTTATCTCTCTAGGGGTGAATTATGAGAAATTATCTTTTCATTCATTCATTTGATTGTTCAAATGTATGATTAAGAACTCAATGACTCTTCAGTGTTGATCAATCTTTAGGTTTCACACATAAAACACCATCCACTAGTTTAATGTTTATTCATTGAATTATGAAAATCTGTCCTTATGTATTCAGTTACCAGTGAAGATTTAAGCCTCCTTAGGGGAGTCCATCGTGCCAGAACATAGCATCATCTAATAGTACACTTACTTATTTACCTGTTAAACTAGGAAATTAAATAATAATTCATCATTTAATTAACGTATTTGAAAAACAGGTAATGTTATGGACCCTAAGTCCCTTTTGGAGTCAGATTTTGTGAGTAGACGATGTAACATCATCTCATTACTTCATCATTTAGCTCTGTAAGTAGGTCATTACATCAGCGATAGTTTTTGGAATTTGGTGCCATCTCGTCAGTGTTAATATAAAACGCCAGCTAATTAATTATCAATTTAATTTTATAAATAAATCATTATTCCAGGAAGAGGTCAGTCTGACTACTCCATGTAGGAATTAGGTATGCACCACCATGACATTATTCAATCATTTTTCATTGTATATTAATTATTTGAATCGATGAAGATGTTGTTCTTCTTGACTGGAGTATGGCCATTCCTCCATGGGAGTTAATCACGTGGCAGTATTTAATCATCTAAGTACTCCTTCTTTGACAATCACTGGGGTTTGGTTCCATCTTATGAAAGTTAAGTATGGAGGACTATCCAATTATTAATTTACTTGATTGCCTAAGTAATGATGGTCATGTGGGATTGACACAGCAGGATATCACTACCAGAAGCAGTGCCCAGAGAATGGGGGACACTGCCTCATACAGTGATTACTGATTACGTAATAGTACATTTTTAACAATCGAATGATTACACGATTTTAAAAAACTGTACTGTTTCGCATCATCAGTTTCTGCGAAGTTGCAACAGAACTGACCCATGAAGGACACAGTGACCACCGATTTTAAAAAAGAGATTAACTGTATAATCTCCTGATCAGGGAATCTGATCTAATGGACTCTGTCGGGCTGATAACATGACACACCACCAACAATAAATAACTCTAAATAACCATCTTAGAAAGCAGGGTACAGGCCTTAATAGAGAACAGTCAATTGAGGAATCCAAATGACTGAAAGAATCATAAGACACTGCTCAAAATCCTTAATCATCAGCCTAATGCAAATCTACACAACTCTGAGAAACCGTGGAATCTAGCTCCTCTAATGGTAAGAGGATGAAGAGGAGTTTATTTTATTTTCAATAAAAGAAAAAAGGATTATGGTAGAGGCGATTAACTGTATTGTTTCCATTCTAGAAATTAGCAAATTGAAGCATAGAAAACAGGTTTAAAATACTCATCATTGTACTTGAATGGCACAATGATGCTTTCATTTCATGCTTATGTCACTATAGGCATGTTGTAGCTTGAGAGACGGGTAAATATGTAGAACTCAAAAGAAAGAGCCCTGCTTTGTTTTTGTGAGAAACTCAGTGAGGCTGTAGGGTTAGTTCATCGGTGGGTATACTCCTTTAAGCCTGTGGGAGGGGCACTAGAATGTGACAGAATGTTGGTTCATAAATGTTGCCTGGCAACCCTCCTTGCATTCTGTATCCTGGTATCATGGACCAAGGATGAGAGAGCAGCTTCGAGAAAGAGTTATCATGGGACATTACAGTCTCCAAGATAACAATCTCCTAAAACTTTTCAGGACAGTATTTGATTCGCCTAACCAAGTCATATCCATACCTCTGGAAGTTTCCTACAGCTTTTACTGGTTACCAAATTCAAGATTACCTAGTCATCAGAGGACATAGTCTGTGGAGAAACAGTTCAGAGTCTTCTGTATATGAATACTCTCTCTCCTCAGAAGTAAAACTATGGAACAAAAGGTAATAAGACTCACAATTATTCATCAAAAAGGTGAGTTTGACATTGTTGAATTCCTTTAGGAAGGTGATAATCTGTTAGAGTAGACTTAAGCGAATATTCGATTTCAGTCCATCTCTTTTGAGGCAGCCGTCCAACATTAAATATGTGATATCTTCTAAAAACCCTGTATACACAATGAGAGTTCAGCATTTAACCATGTTACTACTCTGCTCTGCGATTAAATAAGGGATGAAACTGTGAGTTTCCCACAATCATGTGGGAGTCAACTGAGACTCCATTGTGTGGAGCATGGCAGACCATTTCATCCTCTCATTATGTTGTTATTTGTTTATTAAAATAGGACATTAGATAATCCATGATCAGTGGATTGTGGTGACGCTATGTGGGAGGCAATTATTATAGACCACCTTAATATCAATTATGTAGTTAAAATATTTAAATTAATCATGACTGCATCGTTCATGAGCCTGGTTTGGAGCCACCTTAGGGAAATGGATGATGTTACATGAACTCATTATTTGATTATTTAGTTATATAAAACAATGATTATATTGTCCATGACACCTGGAATCTGGTTCCACAGATCACCTAATTACATAATTAATGTATTTAAATTGACAATCTGTGTTAATCCCCAAGATAATGTAAATATGTGTGTAATTATGTAAACCAAAAATTGTCCATTCCATGAAGAGACCTGTAAAGCTCCCTCTTGTGGCGTTAATATGCAATATCATCACAGTTTATGATTCATGATTTCAATGGATGATGGTGTCATCTGTCATTTGGCTGCTGTGGGACTGACACAGCAGGAGGTCTGTACCAGAAGCAGTGCTCAGAGAATGAGGAACACTGTGTTACCCAGTGATTACTGATTAAGTAATTGGAGATTTTTAACAATCGAATGAATACACGATTCAAAAAAAAAAAAAAAACTGTATTGTTTCACATCATCATTATCTGCGAGGTTGCAAAAGAACTGACCCATGAAGGACACAGTCACCACCGATTTGAAAAATGGAATAACTGAATAATCTCTTGATCAGGGAATCTCATCTAATGAACTCTGTTGGGCTGTGAACATGACACACCACCAACAATAAATAATTCTAAGTAACCATATTAAAAAGCGGGGTATAGGACTTAATAGAGAACTATCAATTGAGGAATTCAAAATGACTGAAAGAAACATAAGACACTGCTCAAAATCCTTAGTCATCAGCCAAAGGCAAATCGAAACCACTCTGAGAAACCATGGGATCAAGCTCCTCTAAATGTACGAGAATGCAGAGGAGTTTATTTTATTTTGAATAAAGAGAAAAGGATTATGGTAGAGGCGATTAACTGTATTGTTTCCATTCCAGAAATTAGAAAATTGAAGCATTGAAAACAGGTTTAAAATACTCATCAATGTACTTGAATGGCATAATGATGCTTTCCTTTTCATGCTTATTTCACTATAGGCATGTTGTAGTTTGAGAGACTGGTAAATATGATGTATAACTAAAAGGAAAGAGCCCTGCTTTGTTTTTGTGCGAAAATCAGTGAGGCTGTAAGGTGAGTTCATCCGTGGTTATGCTACTTTTAGCATGTGGGAGGGGCACTAGAATGTGACAGAATGTTGGATCATGAATGTTGCCTGGCAATTCTGCTTGCTTTCTGTATCCTGGTATCATGGGCCAAGGACAAGAGAGCAGCTTTGAGAAAGTATTATCATGGGACATTACAGTCTCCCAAGATAACCCTCTCCTAAAACTTTTCATGACAGCATTTGATACGACTAACCAAGTCATAGCCAAATCTCTGGAATTTTGCCTACAGCTTTTACTGATTACCAAATTCAAGATTCCCTAATTTTCAGAGAACATAGTCTGTGGAGAAACAGTCCAAAGTTTTGTCTTTATGAATGTTCTCTATCCTAAGAAGTAAAGCTATGGAACAAAAGATAATAAGACTCACAATTTTTCATCAAAAGGTGAGTTTTCCATTGTTAACTTCCTTCAGGATGGCGATAATCCATTTGTTAGAGTAGACCTAGGGATTATTGGATTGGAAGCCATCTCTTTGCAGGCTGCCGTCCAACATTAAATATGTGATGTCTTCTAAAGCCCTGCATGCGTAACGACATATCAGCATTTAAACCACTTACTACTCAACTCTGCGATTAAATAAGGGATGAACCTGTTTGTTTCACTGAAACGTGGGAGTCAAGTGAGAGTCAACTGTGTCGAGTTGAAATTACAGACCATTTCATCCTCTGATTATGTTGTTATTTGATTATTAAAATAGGACATTAGATAATCGATGATCAGTGGATATTGGTTCCACGATGTGGGAGTCAATTATTATAGAACATCTATGTCTTAATTATGTAGTTAAAATATTAAAATTAATCACGACAGGATCATTCACGAGTCTGGTTGGAGCCATGTTAGGGAAGTGGATGATGTTACATGGACTCATTATTTGATTATTAAATTATATAAAACAATGAATATATCATCCATGAAACCTGGAATTTGGTGCCACAGATCATCTAATTACATAAATAAAGTATTTAAATTGTCAATTCTTGTTAATACCCAAGATAATGTAAATGTTTGTATAGTTATGTAAACCAAAATGTTCCATTCCATGAAGAGACCTGTAAAGCACCCTCTTGTGGTGGTAATGTGCAATATCATCACATTTCATGATTCACTGTTTCCAATGATGATGATGACATCCTTCACGACTGGCGTGTGGCCATGCTTCCTTGACAGTTAAACGATACATCACCTCTTTATTGTGACAGTTAGCTATTACTGACTTATTTAATTCTTCGAATTATTTAAACTACAGACAATGCCAACCCATCACCGATTAAGATTAGGGTGCAAATATCTGTCAGGAGAAGTTTAGGAAAGTTGTAGACATGGGCAGAGCATTTTCTGAATGATCAATGCATCTCACATTGTACTAGGGATGCTAGATGATAGAGTCCAGAAGCAAAGCTGCTAATGCCCATGCTGCAGCCATCTTTTCAGCTGGTATCAACATTTTGGCTACTACTGCTATGCCAGGAATGGGCCCATTATCTCAGGTCCTGCCACACCACAAACAGAGATTCAGGCGCTGCCGATGATGTATCAGTAAGCATAAACAAATGGATTAAAGGATGAAAAGTAAAATACAACAAGCATTAAAAAAAGAAAATTCCAGATCATGCTGTAACACAAAAATCCATATATATATATATATATGTATGTATGTATGTATGTATGTATATATATATATATATATATATATATAATTAAGAAAAAGAATGCCATTTAGAGGATACACAAAATTAACTCCAAGTGTGAATACTCCCTTAGCCTAGAGACAAGGAGGAGGGCCCGCGCCAAACCCAAATGTCTTGACAGGTTTTGATGAATCCTCCTAAAGAACTCAGCCTCCCACAGAAATGTATGTGGGATGGGATGGGGAGGTCACTGGAGGAGGGGACGGAGATGGAAGTGAGAATGATATGCAAAATAAGATCTTTCTATTCATTTCTTACAACAGAAGTTAAGTTATTTTGATGGCAAAAAATGGTAATAACTCTGCATGTATCTGACCCATAAATGTTAGATGTGAAGGGCAAAGCTTCTGGAAGGCACTGGACAAACTGAACCTCCCCTTATTTGGTAACTTGCCATCCCTGTGCACCAAAAGCATAATGTAGCAGACTTCAAAGTATTTATTCACCTTGCTGCATAATCAAATCCTTTCCACAGATGCAGCCCACAAGGAAAAGTATTCCTGGGCCACACCCTGGTTAGGGAAGCTCCTAGGACCACAATGGACCTAACAGAACACTGAATTTGACAGCACTTTCAAGCCCAGCGTCCTCCTAGAAGGCCTGCAAAACAGATATTCATGACTCCCCATGCCACCCTCTGAATCCACTCACTCACCATGCTGCAGCTTCTGTTCTCCTTCATTCCCCAGCAGCACTCACAGAGTAGCAATCATTCCTCTGGTGCCTGTTCTGATATAAAAGCAAGCCTGAAGCATGGCTCCAGGAAGTCCCCTTCCAGACCTGAGACTTGTGTGTTGGCTCAGTGTACCTGGCTAGTGAGGCTGGATTGCCAAGAGCTCTTCCTAAAAGGGTTAGCGTGTTCGTAAAGACACACCAGGCCCAGCACCTCCTTTGACTCTGGCTTTTACTCCAGACCTAGACATTTCAGAGATCTGCACAAATAGGAAATTATTTGGTTTTTGGGTTTTTTTTGACAGAATTTCCCTGTGTGGCTCTTACCATCCTATTCCTTCCTTAGTAAACTGTGCTGGTGAATTTCTTATTTTTAATTTTAATCTTGTTGTTGTTGTTTTCTAATAGTTTTTTTTTCATTAACTGTCTAATATTCATTGATACATTTATTTATTTATTTTTATTTTTGCGACAGAGTTTCCTTTTGTGGCCCTACTGTACTGGAACTTACTCTGTAGGCCAGGCTGACCTCTAAATCCAGAGAGATCCACTTGCATCTATTTCCTCAGTGCTGGAACCAAAGGCAAAGCCAACACTGCATAGTCAGAAATTAATTTCAATGTCACTTTCCCCCTGTCATCAGTAGACAGCCCAGCTCTGTTCCTGCAGAGGAGAATTTCAAACTCTCTTTCTCTCTCCACACAATGTGAAGAGCTTGCAAAGATCATTATACAATTCAGACTGAAACTACCTTCTCTTCTTCAAACATAAACATATATAAACAAAAAACAAACTTTCTTTAAGAATAGAATGTGGAGCTATGCAGTGGTTAGCCATAGAGGACAGGCCATGGTGGAGTACACCTTCAATCCTAGCACTTGGGAGACATAATCAGGTGCATGTCTGTAATTCACTGCCACCCCAGGCTACACCACATTGATCCAGTCTAAAGAGAAAGAGAGATAAGTGGTGGCTCATTCCTTTATCCCTGAAATTGGGGAGGTAGATATGGATGGGAGGAGAAAGAAATATAAGGAGGAAGAAGAAAAAAAGCTCATTGTTTTCTGGAGGGAAGACTCCTAGTATCAGAATTGCCCACCCCTTTGGTATGAGTACTTCAGTAGAAATAAGAGCTAGGGTTTGACTGCTCTGCTTCTCTGATCTTTCATCATTAATCACATATCTGAATCCATGTTTTGATTATTAAGTACAAGTAGAAGTAGCTTTAGAATTTCCAGCGCAGTGTGTAAAATCTAAACTGTAGTGTACAAGACTAGAATTTAGGGCAATAATATTGATATTCTAATCTTTACCATTTTCTCAAGTTTATTGCTATATTTTGTATGTATGAGTTTGAGAAAAAAATGGTTTGTATACAGGTTATGGGTTGTAGATAATGATGTGAGTTGAGTGTAAGTATCTGAACTCTGGTCATCTCCAAAAAATGTGCAGAGTCTCTTGCCAAGATACACAACATGTTTTACCTGATGAACCAAAACTCTTCCACAGATTAACAATAAAACCAAAATAAATAAAGAATTATATAATGGTTTTCAGAACATGAAGTATCAGAATTTAAGATCCTATACATGGTAAGTTTGTAACATGAAATAAATACAATCCAATGACAATGAACAATTAATAACAAAATGCAGATTGCAAAGGCACAGTAACAATTTTTTTTGGAAATACTCAGAGATGCTCAATGGAATTATGAAAACAGGGTACACAAACTAACATAATATGACTTTATACTTACCACAAAGCAACAACAATCAAAATATGTATAATATGTGTAAAGAATAAAAGAGATAGAGAGAATAACCCAAGAGCAAGGTCAAAAAATATCAACTATTAATATAAAGTACAAAAAACTTAGCCAAGAAAAGTGTGATCTTGACCAATGTTATTCAAATATCTATATGAATCCATGTGTACAGAGATTAAATAAACACAGACTTCAACACTCCAATTAAATCAACTAAAAGTGACCCTTAGACACTTTTGACCTGTAGCTATGGATATTTGTTCCAAAGACAGGATGTCCCTGTTCTAGAGCTCTCCATGCAAAGGAGCTGACCTTCTGCTATGGCTCTGTAGACCTTTACCCCCCCTTTATTGTTTCAGGTAAACCTAGCCGCACTGATCGCCTCCACTGACAACATGGGAGAATAATTTAAAATCAACTTCCTGCCAAGTGGTTTATGGCCCAAGGTGAAGATCCTGACTTCAATCCTAACCAAAACCATACACACCTGAGATATCTCTGCAGAATGAAAATCATTTTGTACACTGGAATTTAATGTCAGTTAACACAGTATTGTAACTCTTGGTAGCAGAGAGTTAAAAACATTATAATCTTGTATTGCTGAGAGACATCCACATCACCATTTTTTACTACTTTCTAAAATATTTATAAGGCAAACCTGAATGTGGAATGGAATATTCAGAACTTCAAGAAATCAGACCTTCAGTTATCCAGCGTCAGCCCCCAATGCACACCAACAGCATTGCATGCATATACACCTGCTGGACAGTTATATAATAAACAACACCCACCCATGCCAGGGCTGCAGAGTCTCCCCAAACCAAGAAACACATGGAGAGGAAGGCTCAGAGGATAAGGGTAACTGCCCAGGTCACCACATGGACAAAGAACCCCAGTCTGTACTCATGGTCCATACAAATTTGCAGAAATGACATCTGAGCAGACCTGCTTTGAAAACCGTACACTCAGAATAGTGTAACCTGTGTTCTTCATACAACTCGATAGAGCATAAGGAAAAGAAAGTCCCCATGGAAAGAAGGCCTGTCAGAGTCCAGCATTGGCTGGGACCACCCAGTTGGACCTAAAATTTACACAGCCCCACTACCAGAGAATCAGAAATCAATGACTCAGATTGCAAAGTTCTTGTAGCTCTGCACTACCCACCCAGCCAGATAGCGGCCTAATCCAGAAAGTTTGTGTTTTAGTATACATTCTTCTACTGTCGTGGAAGTCCAAGCTGCTCATTATTAAAATCACACTGTACCTTGTGTGCACATTTTGTTACACACTCATTGTTACTGGCCAGTAACCATTGACCTCATAGCTGGGAAATAATGCAGCCAAATGTATGACACCTTATAATATTCACTGTGTTTTAATGTGAAACTCCTGTTTAAGAAAAGCAGGCTGTGAATTAGAGAACACAAGTAATCATGGCAGGGCTTGTGGGCAGAAAAGTATATGTGGATATGATGTAGCTATGATCTGAAAAAAATATTTTGAAAAGCTGAAAATAGCTTCATGGCCATGGTCCAGAGACTAGGGGTTTCAGTTAGAGCACACCAAGTATTCCTCAAACCTTTTCTCTCAGACTGTACATCCAAACGAACAAAAAAAAAATAGTCCAGTTACATAGTCCACAAGAGTTCACCCAGACTGGTTTTGCTAAATACTGTAATTATAATAATTTGTATACATGATAAGGTCTCTCCTCTATCCAAAGTCTTGATAGCCCTCATCTGTGGATTCAAGAAACTGCCCTATGAGACAATGATGGATTTTCTAGGAATGATTATCTAATTCTACATTGCTCACCTCAACTACTACTTTTGAAGGAGGAAACCTCAGCTTCCATCCTGCCTCTCCCTTTCTGCATTGTGACTCCACCAGTATCCAAGTGGGACATGAATTCAATCATTGCACAAATCCCTCTTCATTTATAAGACCCCACAATAATCAGAGATCTTGGGAGTTCACTCATTTTCTGGTCTATTTTCCTTCTCCCTGACCAGGCAAGGGCCCAACTGGAATGAAGTGTAGGATTTTCTTCCCAGCACTGTACAGGAGAAGCCAGGATTAGGAGTTCAAAACAGTTCTCAATTACACAGAATAAGACAAGCCACAGTTAGAAGAAACTTTGCTCTACACAGAAATCAATAATCAGCATGACTTGAGAAAAAGAATGAAATAAGTAAAATCTAAGAAACATAGGAGTGCAGCAAAATAGTGATAAAAATAGTAATATGTTTAAAGAAGACATTTAAAGGTACCAAAAAGCTGGGTGGTGGTGGCAAGTATGCTGGTGATCAGGAGGCAGATGGAAGCTTATCTCTGTGAGTTCAAGACCAACCTGTTCCACAATATATAGTTGTGGGACAGGCAGCAAAACCAAAAAGAAATGGGGGTCTCTAAAAAACAATAAATAAAAAACAGGAAAACAATACAAAAAAATCAATGATACAAAGGTTAGTTTTTTGAGAAAAATAACAAAGGTAGAGAAACCTTTATCCAAACTAACCAAAAAGCATAGATAGAACATGAAAATTAACAAAATCAGAAAGAAAAAGTAGTACATAACAATAGACACATGAGGAAATGCAGACAATTTTAAGGTCATATTTTGGGAAAGCTATACTCCACAAGATTTGAAAATTCAAAGGATATGGACAAATTTCTGGATAACTATTACTTACCAGAATTCGATCAAGAATAGACAAGCAACTTAAATTGGCCTATAACAACTAACAAATCCAGAATAATAGTAAAAAGCCTTCC
>NW_026126274.1:0-92327 GCF_943737965.1 Phodopus roborovskii
ATGTCCCAAGGTAACCCAACTATTTCTGTGTCCAATGGCAAGTCTCCCCACTATGAACATGATTCTTGGTTTGGGGGCATGCACAATCTAAGAATTGCAAGAAGTGTCTCTATATGTTCAAAAACAAAACAAAACAAACAAATAAACAAACATGATGGGAGATATCATTGTATAAATATGTTTCTCATACTGGTTAATGAATAAAGCACTGTTGGTCAATAGGAAAGCAAGATAGGCAGGACTAGGAGACAAGGAGGATTCGAGGAGGTAGAAAGGAGGAGTCAGCTGGTAGAGACTGAAGAACAGCGGTCCGGACCCACTCTCCGGTAAGATGAGACCATGTGGAAATACTTAGATTAATAGAAATGGGTTAATAATAAAGACAGAGCTAGCCTATAAGAAACTAGTAACTGGCTAACAGTATTATACCTAATACAGTGTCTCTGTGTGTTATTTGGGGCTGGCACTGCGGTGGTTCCAGGCCAGCAGGAAAAATCGTACTCCTTACATAAGGTGCCGCAACGTGGCTAATAAGAACTTCCATTTGAGACTTAAAAGAAGGTTAAAAAGGGTTTTAGAAACCAAAGAACAGAGAAAAGCAAGGCTTATTGGTAGCAGCACTTTTCTCAATTGGACTCTGTTTTGCTAGATGCAAGAGAGATTTGCACATAAGCGCAAAAAAAAAACAGGGATGGCAGCACAGATGAAGACAGTGAGCACAGCTGTCAATTCTGCTGCTAAAAGTACCCGCCTCCATCTTGGATAGATCAAAGCTAGTACAGCTATGGCTTTCATTTTAGCAATGTTGTTGTTTACTTTATAAAAGACGCATGGCTACAAAAAGATAAAGATTTACAATAAACCCAGATTCAGATTAAGAAAAACCTCTAAAGGTTTATAGTGTGTTTTAAAATATACTTAGGCTTGGGAAAGAAAAAAGAAAAAGGATAAAATGGTTTAAAAAAGAATAAAAAGTTACCTCGTTCAGGATGGTTTCTTCAAGTGCCATCCACTTGCCTGCGAATTTCAAGATACCATTATTTTTTTCTGCAGAGTAGTATTCCATTGTGTAGATGTGCCACATCTTCATTAACCATTCTTCAATTGAAGGGCATCTAGGTTGCTTCCAGGTTCTTGCTATTACAAATAGTGCTGCTATGAACATAGTTGAACAGATGTCTTTGTTGCATTGATGTGAATCCTTGAGGGGGATTGCCGGGTCCTGTGGTAAACTAATTCCCATTTTCCTGAGGAACCACCATACTGATCTCCAAAATGGCTGTATGAGTTTGCACTCCCACCAGCAGTGGAGGAGTGTTCCACTTTCTCCACATCCTCTCCAACATAAGTCATCACTGGTGTTTCTAATTTTAACCATTCTGGCAGGGGTAAGATGGTATCTCAAAGTTGTTTTGATTTGCATTTCCCTGATAGCTAAGGATGTGGAGCATTTTCTTAAGTGTCTTTCAGCCTTTTTGATTTCCTACATTGAGAATTCTTTCTTCAGTTCTGTACCCCATTTTTTAATAGGGTTATTTGGTGTTTTGTTGACTAGTTTCTTGAGTTCTTTGTATATTTTGGAGATCAGCCCTTTGTCGGATATATGATTGGTGAAAATCTTTTCCCAGTCAGTGGGCTGCCTTTTGGTCTTGTCAACTGTGTCCTTTGCCTTACAGAAGCTTCTAAGTTTGAAGAGGTCCCATTTATTAATTGTTTCTTTCAGTGTCTGTGCCCCTGGAGTTATGTTCAAGAAGCGGTCTCCTATACCAATTTCTTCAAGGGTACCTCCTACTTTCTCTTCTAAGAGGTTCAATGTGGCTGGATTGATGTTGAGGTCTTTCTTCCATTTGGACTTGAGTTGTGTGCATGGCGACAGACATGGGTCTATCTGCAGTCTTCTACACACCCTCATCCAATTGTGCCAGCACCATTTGTTGAAGATGCTGTCTTTGCCCCATTGTATAATTTTAGCTGTTTTGTCGAAAATCAGGTGTTCATAGGTGCGTGGATTAATATCAGGATTTTCAATTCGATTCCATTGGTCTACCTGTCTATTTTTATGCCAATACCAGGCTGTTTTCAGAACTATAGCTCTGTAGTAGAACTTAAAGTCAGGAATGGTGATGCCTCCTGAAGTTCTTTTTATTGTATAGGGTTGTTTTGGCTATCCTGGGTCTTTTGTTTTTCCATATAAAGTTGATTATTATACTTTCAAGGTCGGTGAAGAATTGTGGTGGGATTTTAATGGGGATTGCATTGAATCTGTAGATTGCTTTTGGTAAGATTGCCATTTTTACTATGTTTATCCTACCTAACCAAGAGCATGGGAGGTCTTTCCATTTTCTGGTATCTTCTTTAATTTCTTTCTTTAGAGTCACAAAGTTCTCATTCTATAGATCTTTTACTTGTTTGGTAAGCGTTACACCAAGATACTTTATGTTGCTTGTGGCTATTGTAAAGGGTAATGTTTTTTTAATTTCTTTCTCTGTCTCTTTGTCGTCTGAAAAAGTAGGGCTACTGATTTTTTTGAGTTTATCTTGTATCCTGCTAGTTTGCTGAAGGTGTTTATCAGCTGTAGGAGTTCCCTGGTAGAGTTTATTGGGTCACTTATGTAAACTATCATATCATCTGCAAATAGAGATAGTTTGACTTCTTCCTTTCCAATTTGGATGCCCTTGATCTCCTTTTGTTGTCTTATAGCATTAGCTAGAACTTCTAGTACGATATTGAAGAGATATGGAGAGAGAGGACAGCCTTGTCTTCTTCCTGATTTTAGAGGAATTGGCTTAAGTTTCTCTCCATTCAGTTTGATGTTGGCAGTTCTTTGCTGTATATTGCTCTTATTATGTTTAGGTATGTTCCTGTTATCCCTGACCTCTCTAATACCTTTATCATGAAAGGGTGTTGATTTTTATCAAAGGCTTTTTCCGCATCTAGGGAGATAATCATATGGTTTTTCTTTTTCACTTTGACTGAATGAGGTAACCCAGTCACAAAAAGAGAAACACTGTATGTACTCACTCATATATGGATTTTAGAACTAGATCAAATGATCACCAGCCTATAATTCACATCACCAGAGGAACTAGGATACAAGTTGTATTCTAAGAGATTCATATAAAGTCCCTCACAGAACTGGGAAGGGACAAGTCCCCCAGACCTCAGGTAAAGTGGGGGAAGACAGCTAATGGAGAGAGAAGTAGGAGAAAATGAGAGGGAGGAGAGGAAGGCATGTGCGACCAGGAGGATTGAGCCTGGTTAGGAATGGAAAATAGGAAAGAGAGAGAGAGAGGGAGAGAGAGAGAGAGAGAGAGAGAGAGAGAGAGAGAGAGAGAGAGAGAGAACATAAAAGAGGGAGCCAATATTGGTTTGAAGATAAAGTTGAACACAAAGAAAGGTCGAGGGAACTACAAGACTGCTCCCAACTAACAATCTCAGCTTCCGTGGAAAGGCTATCATAAATGCCCTTCCCGGAGAGTGAGATCAACAACTAACTTCTCCATGGAGTCCTCAACTAATGCCTGTTGAAAACAGGAGCAAACACCCATACATAAACACTGAGCCAAACTAGAACCCAGAAGCAGACAGAGAGGACAAGACCATGGGGTAGAAGTACATAGAGACAGCTTACATGAACAAGGAGGAGCTAAGGGCCACTAGACTGATAGCTAGGAAGCCAAAAGGGGACTGACTCGGACCCACCTGAATATGGGTCTCAGCCAGAAGGTCTGAGCTGTCTAAGAGACCTCAGACAGTGGAGCCAGGATGTATCCCTGGTGCTCAAAAGGACTTTGCAAACATATCCCCCATGGAGGGATAACTGCCTTATTCTAGAGATAGGAGAGAAGCCCTAGTCCCTACTTCACAGGACCTGTCAGATCTACATGACCCCAACTGGATGGCATTCCCCTACATATGGTATTGTGGTGGGGGGTTGGGAGGGGAGGGTGTTTAGAGTGCATGGGAGAGGGCAGAGAGGGCAAAAGGGAGGGAAGGAGGGAGGGAGGGCTGGAGGGGGAGGGAGGAAGGGAGGGAGACGGAACTGGGATCGACATGTAAAATAATAAATTAAAAAAAAAAAAAAAAACGCTTTGACTCCAAAATTTAAGTTGAAGAACAAGTTACTGGGGAAAAGGATTTCTATTTTTGTTTCCACAGAAAATGAAAAGATGTGGATTCCTTACAGACTAATGTGGTTTGATCACACCAGACCGCCTGAAACAGAGTACAAGCTGATCCTACATTCCAAACAGCTGGACAAAACAGCCCTACAGACTACAGCTAGGATATCTGAATCTTCTTCGAATCCCCCAAGACAGCGCCCCTTACCAGCAGGAAGTAGTTTGGAAAGAACGACGCCCAAATTCCCAAATATTGTGTATAAATGTTTGTTTTCATTTAATTGTACTTTGTTATATAAAATTAAATAAAAAAAAACTAGGGAAAAAAAAGAATAAAAAGACAGAGAACATCTGGGTGTGGTGGCACACGCCTTTAATCCCAGCACTTGGGTGACAGAGACAAGCAGATCTCTGTGATTGCAAAGTAAACCTGGTATGCAGAGTGAATTCCAGGACAGATAAAAGTTACACAGAGAAACCCTGTCTCAAAAAAAATGAAAAAAATTAAAAGTAATAGAAACAAATTATTAAAAAAGCCACATAAAGATGGAAAACATATAAAAACTGTTGATACTATACGCTATTCTGTTGTCTTTGTATCGTTTGACTGCTAAGGAAATAACAACTGATAAGAGAAATACTACTGGATCAATTCAATTTATATATTTTAAAAATGCTTTGACTTCAAAATTTAAGTCAAAGGATTTCTATTTTTGTTTCCACAGAAAATGAAAAGCTGGGGATTCCTTCCATACTAATGTGGTTTCATCAAGCCAGACCCCCTGAAACAGAGTTCCTGGTGATCCATCATTCAAAATAGCTTGAACCCATGACAGCGCCCCTTACCAGCAGGAAGTAGTTTGGAAAGAACAACGCCCAAATTCCCAAATATTGTCTATAAATGTTTGTTTTCATTTAAATGGACTTTGTTATATAAAATAAATAAATAAAAAAAAAAAACAGCTTGAACAAGGCAGCTTTGCAGACTACAGCTAGGATTTCTGCATCTTCTTAGGATCCCCAATGACAGCACCCCCTACCAGCAGGAAGCAGTTTGGAAAGACGACACCCAAACTCCCAAATATTGTTTATAAATGCTTGTTTTCATTTAAATGGGGTTGGTTATAAATGGTTAATGATCACAACCAAATCTATAAAGGTAAAAAAAGGGATTATGGTATAGATATGAAAACTTTGTTTTGGAATGGATTTTCATTTATTGATATAAATTTAAGTTCAATTTTGTCATATGTATATTTATCCTCTTGTTTAGGGACTGTGTTTATACAGATCATTTAAAAATGTATAACTAAGTACAGATTATAGATCATTACCTATAATAGTAAAAAACTTATCGTTAAGTTACTTAGGATTTCTAGATATACAGAGATGTATTTGAGATAAACAGGCATTATTCAAACATTTTAAAGACGTACAAAATAAGGCATTTAACATGGTTTAGCATTTTTCTTCACAGTGAGACATAAATCCTCCTGGCAGCATCACCTGCACCAGAAAGGAAGATGGAAGATGGACATCGAAGAAACGTGTTATGAAGTTACTTCCAATATGTCACGACTAGCCATTTGGACAAGGTACTGCTCTTGTCTGGACTGTTTGACTTTATGCTGTATGAACTGGACATGCAGGACCCACAGAAAAGTGACTGCTGATTCAAGATGGACATTGATACAGGGCCTGCTTCAAGGAAGAGTCTGCCAGACAGTCTTCAGGACACAGAGAAAAGTAACTGACAAACTGCCAATACAGGTGGACAGTTTAAAGTTTCCTGCTTTCCTGAGGAGTCTGCCAGAGACACTATGGCCTATAGGCTGAAGATGGAACATTACTGAAGGATGTCGGGTGCCTGACCAGGCAGTGAGTTGTTTCTGTCATTTCCAGAGTTTATATATTATCCTTCTGTGGTCTTTGAAGGAGTTGAAGACAGATACTTAAAATTATAGTTTTCCTTAGTTAAGATTAAAGATAAGTTACATATAGGACTTTAGAATTACAAAGATAGGACAGATGATAGGATATTTTCTTTAAATCTTGCTAAATGTTAATGAACTAAATATTGATAACTGTGATTCTTATTTGATAACTGTTATGTGACATATTTTGCTACGTTAAGGTTAACCCCTTCTTTTTATTTAAATAGAAAAGAGGAGATGATGGGAGATGTCATTCTGTAATATGTTTCTCATACTGGTCAATGAATAAAGCACTGTTGGCCAATAGGAAAGCATGATAGGTGGGACGAGGAGACAAGGAGGATTCGAGGAATTAGTAAGGAGGAGTCTGCATGTAGAGACAGGGGAGAGCAGACACCGGCCCCACTCTTCAGTAAGATGAGACCACGTGGAAAAACTTAGATTAATAGAAATGGGTTAATACTTAAGACAGAGCTAGCCGATAAGAAACAAGTAACTGCCCAATAATATTATACCTAATACAGTGTCTCTGTGTGTTATTTGGGGCTTGCATGGCTGGGAGACCTAGCTGGCAGAAAACCACTCATAACACAAACAAAAAAACATGATGCCAGGCAATGTTTTTGCTGTGCACCAAGATGTGCTTCTGAAGCTTAAACTATAAGATAGACTTGAGATTCCAGTAAAATAATAATCTGCTGAAAATCTGCAAAGTTTGTATAAAAGCCACAAAAGAGAGAAGCCAGGATGGCTGCAGTCAGAATTGCAAGTAGGGATGTCTAATCCCAAGTCTTTGGAGCTCACATCATTTTATCATGTGTATAGAATGCAGACTATGAGCCACAGAATTTACACTGCATTGTTGTTTTTTTTTCCAATTCATAAGAACCTTTTCCCTATTATTCAATTTTTCATGGAGGCATTTGCCCTTTTTCATCCTATCTTAGAATTGTGGAACTTACTTTTATTCCTTACTATGAAAACACTTTTCATTGAATATTGAATAAGGCTATCATAGTGGACTGTGTAGTAAAACTAAAACAGTAAAACCTTTTGGAACACTTGGAGATGGACTGAATGTATTTTGGCTTAGAGATTGACATTAGCCTCTGAGAGCAGAAGTACGTTTAGATTTTAATTGCCCTCGCAAAGATCATGTGTTAAATACTTGTTCCTTAGCTGATAGCGTTATTGTAAACTAAAACAAATTTTAAGAGGTAGAAGGAAGGCAAGTCACTAGAAGCATACATTTGAAGAGAACATATGATCCTCATTTAGGCTTCCCTATCAATGCTTCCTGGGCTCTATATGTGGCACATTCTACCACATGTTCTTTGTACTAATATTTTGCCTTATATATAAATCCAGGGGCCATGAACTTACATCTATTTCACCATAAACCAAAGTAAGTTGTTAATTATTTTGTGATGTTTATCACAAATATTGTCATGTCATTGCAAAGTCAATCTAACACTAAAACTCAGTGACAAAATTCTGAGAAAAAGGAATATAATTTATTAAATGTAAACACAAGGTAATATAAACTTATAAGATCAAGTATTAAAATTCTCACCATAAGAAAGTGAAATAAACTATGATTCAAAACCAAATTAAATAAAAGGAAAAAATAAGAATAAGGATAGAAATTATAACATATTATTTTTACTCAGGAGAATAATGAATACAAATCAAAGGTACTTCTTTGAAAACAATCAAAATGTAAAAGCTCTAATATTACACAACAACAACAACAACAAACCCCCTCTACATCCAAAAAGGAGTAGTATTAAAATACTATTAAGTATAATGAGAACAATGAAATACTACTAAAACTTGTGAAACGAAAATGAACCTGAACTCTTCTATAGTTACTAAAAATGAAAAATTACCTTCAATAAAATATCTATACATACATTGGCATGTGAGTGTTATTTATTCTACTTTTATGCATATATTGTTGTCAGGCTGGTGTCATGTTTCATAGGAGTTGCAAGTGGATAAGGATTGTTTAGGGTAGCTTGCAAAATACTTTCTAGAACCATAGAAGTTAGACCACAGCAAAGTCTTGCAAGAAAGATCCAGCTGGAGTCATTTGACTCCTTTGTCCTAAGCATGGTTTCTTCATCATTAGTGACCCACCCTCAACCTATAAGAGGCAATAATGGCTACATTGATATTCTGTACTATTTTGGAAGTAATTTTGATTAACTTAACTAATCTTTTAAATGGAAGTTTCTCATTCCGGGGATTTTGCTAGTCTATGATTCTTGCAGGGGTGTGTTATCAGCCAAAGTAGTTTCAACTATTTTAACACACACACACACACACACACACACACACACACACACACACACACACTCACACCAGTTATATGTATTATGTACAAGCTAGGTAAATATAAAAGAACTCCAAAAACTTTTATTAATCAACCTTGGTGTTATTTGTTCCCTATCATTTGCTCTCCTTCTGAGTGGATCAACCTCTTTCCTCCTGTTAATCTGCTTGCAACTTTAAATCACTTGTAGCCTGCTATTCCTATGCCAATCCCTGCTTCTTTGGTCCCAATACCAGGTAAAGAAATACAGGCAACAAATGATTTCTGGGGGAATAGGTTTCTTGCAGAGAGGAGACTCCTTATACATTTTCCTGAATCCATAAACACAGAAACAACAAACACTGGACTAAATTGGTTATGTTTATATATTTGTGCATACACAGCCATAAATATGCATATATATACACAATAATAATAAAAGAAAAAAAAATCTATGAACTTCAGAGTTGGAGGAAATATAAAGGGTTTGATAGAGAGTGTTACTAGAAGAACCTGGAAGAATGAAAGGAAGACGGAAAGTAATGCCAATTTATTTAAATTTTAAAATATCATTAATATTAAACATATGAAATCCAAGACACAAAGATATCAAATGGAAAATTCCAAAACTAAATAATAAAATTAAAATCATACAAGCACAAATGGTTTCAATAAATGATTCTGTTATTCGTTAAGAAGAACTAACAATTACATGATACCTTACTGAAATAGAAAATAGAACACCTACAAATTTATTTTTGAAATGTCTCTTTACACTAAATGGAAGAAAATAAACAACTATAATATAACACTAAAACCTAGTATCCTAAATTCCAAATAAAGTATTAGTAAACCTTGTCTTGTTCTTGATTTTAGAGGAATCTCCCTCTCTCACCATAACTCTTCAATATTGTACTTGAAGTTCTAGCTAAAGCTATAAGACAACAAAAGGGGATCCAAATTGGAAAGGAAGAAGTCAAACTGTCTATTTGCAGATGATATGATAGTTTACATAAGCGACCCAATAAACTCTACCAGGGAACTCCTACAGCTGATAAACACCTTCAGCAAATTAGCAGGATACAAGAAAAACTCAAAAAAATCAGTAGCCCTACTTTTTTCAGACGACAAAGAGACAGAGAAAGAAATTAAAAAAACATTACCCTTTACAATAGCCACAAGCAACATAAAGTATCTTGGTGTAACGCTTACCAAACAAGTGAAAGATCTATATAATAAGAACTTTGTGGCTCTAAAGAAAGAAATTAAAGAAGATACCAGAAAATGGAAAGATCTCCCATGCTCTTGGATAAGTAGGATAAATATAGTAAAAATGGCAATCTTGGCAAAAGTAATCTACAGATTCAATGTAATCCCAATTAAAATCCCAGCACAATTCTTCACTGACCTTGAAAGCATATTAATCAACTTTATATAGAAAAACAAAAGACCCAGGTAAACAAAACAACCCTGTACAATAAAAGAACTTCAGGAGGCAACACCATCCCTGACTTTAGGCTCTGCTACAGAGCTATAGTTCTGAAAACAGCCTGGCATTGGCACAAAAAATAGATAGGTAGACCAATGGCACAAAAAATAGATAGGTAAACCAATGGAATCGAATCAAAAATCCTGATACAAACACACACACCTATGAACACCTGATTTTCGACAAAACCACTAAAAGAATTAAATGAGTGAAGGAAAGCATCTTCAATAAATGGATCTGGCACAATTGGGCGATGGTGTGTAGAAGACTACAGATAGACCCAAGTCTATGCCATGCACAAAACTCAAGTCCAAATGGATCAATGACCTCAACATAAATCCAGCTACACTGAACTTAGAAGAGAAAGTAGGAGGTACCCGTGAACAAATTGGTATAGGAGACTGCTTCCTGAACATAACTCCAGGAGATCAACAACTAAAAATGGGACCTCCTAAAACTTAGAAGCTAATGTAAGGCAAAGGACACAGGGGACAAGACAAAATGGTAGCCCACAGACTAGAAAATGATCTTCATCAACCCTATATCCAACAAAGGGCTGATCCCCAAAATATACAAAGAACTAAAGAAACTAGTCAACAAAACACCAAATAACCGTATTAAAAGATGGTGTACATAACTGAAGAAAGAATTCTCAATAGAGGACATGAAAACTGCTGAAAGACACTTAAGAAAGTGATGAACATACTTAGCTATCAGGGAACTGCAAA
Source organism: Phodopus roborovskii (assembly GCF_943737965.1). NCBI lineage: Eukaryota > Metazoa > Chordata > Mammalia > Rodentia > Cricetidae > Phodopus > Phodopus roborovskii. The sequence continues at coordinate 10,587 of NW_026126274.1, forward strand.
TCAAAACACCTTTGAGATACCATTCTTATTCCTGCCAGAATGGCTAAAATTAGAAATACCAATGAAAACTTATGCTGGAGGGGATGTGGAGAAAGGGGAATACGCCTCCATTGCTGGTGGGAGTGCAAACTCATACAGCCATTTTGGAAATTATTATGGCGGTTCCTCAGGAAAATGGGAATTAGTTTACCACAGGACCCTGCAATCCCCCTCTAAGGCATATACCCAAATGATCCACATCCAAGCAACAAAGAAATGTGTTCAACTATGTTTATAACAGCATTAATTGTAATAGCAAGAACATGGAAGCAACCTAGATGCCCCTCAACTGAAGAATGAGTAAAGCGGTTGTGGCACATCTACACAATGGAATGCTACTCTGCCGAGAAAAATAATGGGATCTTGAAATTTGCTGGCAAGTGTATGGCACTAAAGGAAACCACCCTGAATGAGGTAACCCAGTCACAAAAAGAGGAACATGGTATGTACTCACTCATATATGCATTTTAGACCTACAGCAAAGGATCACCAGCCTATAATTCACACCACCAGAGGAACTAGGATACAAGTTGTATTATAATAGATTCGTATAAAGTTCCTTACAGAAGGGGGAAGGGACAAGTCCCCCAGATCACATTGGAAGCGGAGGGCAGTGAATGGAGACAGAAGTAGGATAAAGAGAAAGGGACAAGAGGAAAGCACCTGTGAGTAGGGAGAGAGAGAGAGAGAGAAAGAGAGAGAGAGAGAACATAAAAGAGGGAGCCATTATTGGTTTGAAGAGAAAACTGAACCTAAAGAAAGGTCTAGAAACTTACAAGACTGCTGCCAACTAACAATTTGAGCAATCCTGGAAAGGCTTCCATAAATGCCCTTCTGGGATAGTGAGATTAACAACTAACTTATCCACCATCATGAAGCCCTCATCTAGTACCTGTTGGAAACAGAAGCAAATAGCCACAACTAAACACTGAGTCAAACTGTAATCCAGATGAAGAGTGAGAGGAGAAGACCAGGTAGCAGAAACACATAGACAGCTGACCCGAACAAGGAGGAGGTAACTGGCCCCCCGACTGATAGCTGGGAATCCAGCATGGGACTGACTCAGAACTCCTGAATATGGGACTCAGCTAGAAGGACTACGTAGTCTAAGGGACCTCAGACAGTGGAACCAGGATGTATTCCTGGTGCACAAAAGGACCTTGCGGTCACATCCCCCATGGAGGGATATTCCCTTAAGGTTACAACAGAAGTCCTAGTCCCTACTTCAAACGACTGGACACATTCACATGACCCCAACTGGATGTCATTGTCCTGCATGTGGAATTGTGTTGGGGGGATAGGAGGGGATGGTGGTTAGGGTGCATGTGAGGAGCGAGAGAAAGAGCAGGGAGGGAGAGGGAACTGTGATCGACATGTGCAATAAAAAAAATAATAAAAATATTAGTAAACATAACAAAGAAGAAAAATGAAACATTATTTTCTTGGAGTGGGCTACCATATTCTGTATATTTTCTACTGTTTTATTCATTCACATACAAAATTCATAGTTCCATATTTTTTCTTTATCTGTAATAAAATTTTACTGTGTAGTCGTATTTTATTTTCATTATCCATTTATCACTGATTCTATATCATGGCTTTTGTGGATAGATTACCAATAAATATTCATCTGTGATTATCTCAGTAGTGAGACATAAAGTTTTTCATGTATACCAAGTGTGGAAAATTGTTAGTGGTAGTTTGATTTCTACCATTTAAATAAATCTCCACAAAGACTTCCGAAGTTGTTGCTCTGGATTGCATGTGGGGATTCTAGATTCAAATATTTAAATTTTGCTTGTAATTTAGGACCCCTTTAAAGAACATAAATATACAAAGAGATCATTAATAGGTGACTGCCTCAAAGTAGAAGGAGATAATACAGTATAGGTAAGATGAAATTAGAAAGCAAGGATACTATGGGCATAAAAATTTAGGCAGGGAGGGAGTGGGAAACTAAGGGGGATGAAAGGGTTTGGGAATGTTACTAAACTGAGATCAGTATGTACAAGTCACAAGGAAGCTTTCTATAATACCTAAATTTAATAACCAATGTATACTAAAAATGAGTTAGAAGGTATCCTGTACAGCCTGAAAAAAATGTCTCCTTTAAATTATGGGTCATTCTGGGCTACTGCTGAGGACCATGTCTGTGTACTGGTTCTTCCATTGTCATGGTTCATGTTGAAGTTGGTGGGCCTTGTTTTCCCAGCCACACAAAGGCCCTAGGATCTGTGGCCTTATTGGAATCTGAGGTCCATGCTGTAGCCATACCCATACAGATCACAGTGGTTTGCTCTAATACCCTATGTCATGGGGACATTCAGTCCAAAGCTGCTGTTGAGGTCCATGTCTAGGTCCATGGCCCTACTGCAACCAGAGACTGTGTTGATGTCTGAGGATCCTGTTACCATTGAAGGTCATGAATATGCCTAAGGTCTAGGGCCATGTGAGTGCCTGAGGGCCACATTGTTGCTGGGGCAGTACCAATCTGAGTGCCCTACACTGCCATCTGGGGCAATGGTGACATCAAGACCTGTATGCTTTTGAGCACCAGTGGTCCTAACAAAGCTTGGGTCTGTGTTGAAGTCTGAGGACTTTGTTGCTACCAAAGGTTACATGGAAAACCAGGGTTAGTCCACAAACATATGGACTTGTTGGTGTCTAAGAGAAATGACACCACTAGTGCCATCCTGATATGTGTGGATTGTGCTTTTACCCAGAGTCAGGATTTCATCAGGGCCCAGGATGCTGCTGAAGGCCATGTATGAGTCCAGGGTCCTGCTGCAGATGGGGTCAGTGTTGATGTCTGTGTACCATGTCACTTCAAGGGACAATAGGAACCATTTGTGATGAAATCAGAGGACCATGTTGAGCCAGCCTGCCTTTTGCTGGCCCAGGAATAGCTGGCCCTGCCTGACTCTGAACACTACTAAAAGAGATGTGTCCCAAACCTCACAGGATATTTGGCCCTGAAATAATGTCCCACCCATCATCATGGCCAAGGGAGAACTGATCCTGATGGCATGAGTGTAGTGGAGCTGTCACTGCCCCTCACTTGAGGAGAACAGCCACTGTAGCCTGGATTGACCAACTCAACTACCACCCAAGCCAATAGCTAGGCCTGCATTTGACCCACCTTAACATCTATCCCACCTAGGATCTGCTGCAGCACATAAAGGTACTTGTGCTATGTAATGATATCCTTGGAATTTCTATGACTCATGGCAGCTTCTGGATATCCAATAGCTGTTTCTATGAAGATCAAGTGAAGATGCTCTACCAGAAACCCGAGGCTTTGAACCAGACCAATGACTCTTGGCAATGAACATTTATAAGTAAAGATGATTGCACAAAAGGGTATAGTATGTGAGAGACTTTGGCTTCCAGTGTCATTGGGATGAATGAAGAGGTATTGAAGGGGCAGGAAAGATGGAGAGAAAAGGTTTTTCTGTGTTAGTTTTTCTTTTACATTATTTTGTTTGTTTGATACAATTTGATTTTTAAAAATATTCTTTTGGGGGATGTTAAGGCTGAAAGGAGGAAATATACAGACAGGGAAGAAAGAAGTAGGGTGCATGATGTGCAGTTCCTAAAGAGTCAATAAAAATTATGTTAAGTAAAATAGTTATGGGTCATTAATAGAAAATTTTAATTCAGAATATATAACAGTTCTTTAGAGTTGCTGTTCAGAAAGGCCCAAGATACTCTCCAAAAACATGTGATACAATCATTCCTCTTTGTTGTTTATCAGAAACTGAACTGTAAAACCCTATTGCCTAAGATACTTTATATCTTATTTGCATAGTATTAAGAAACCATGCTGGATCTTTATTAAAAACTTCCTCCTATTAGATTTGATAGTGCTGGAAGATGCTATTTAGACTGCTGTGAGAGAAGACATTGATAACCTTTCCTAAAAGTGAACCATATTAACTATGGTACCAACCTGCCCAAAAAGATGTGTCTAGAATTACAGTTGTGAGAATACTGTCATAAGAATAACTGTCTGCTCTGTGACTGTATTTGAGACCCAGTCCAGAGAGAAAGGAATCTATATCTTGTACTATAAATCTGCTCAGAAGTCCATGGTCAGGTCATAAGTTCCAAGTTTTAACTTAACCTATTGGTCAGGTAAATTGACATAGAATTACAGCACTGAAATGTTCTCTAACTATACATGTTTGCCCATAGACAACCGTACCTCACAGCTTTAAATAGAGAAGCTTTTCTTTCCAGACAAATGCAGTACATGAGAAAATCTTACCCAGTGCATTATAAGCATTAAAGAAGATAGAAACATATCAATAAAAATTAACAAGTATCCTTTCTGCAGATAGACCTAATAAGTAAAGTTCAATAAATTGGCAGTTTATAAGATCAATATGTTAGACTAACATTTTTCATATTATAATAAAGAGTAAGTTTAATGCTTGAAAATAGAATAACATAAACACCTGATCAAAAATAATATGACTGCTAAAACATGTATTTGTTTTGCATTGAGATTGAAATCAGTGAAAATCTTAAACAGAAAAAGAATGTCCATGGATGATTATATAAGGCATTAAAGATATCATCTCTAAATTTATCTATAGATTTTAAGTAATTCTTATCAATAAGTCTATGAGAAATTTAAAATATTTAGAAAGGCCTAAATTGCAGACTTCCATAGCAACAGAAAAATAAGAATACCCTTGAACAAATTGGTTTAGGAGACCACTTTCTGAACATAACTCCAGGGGCACAGACACTGAGAGAAAAAATTAATAAATGGGACCTCTTCAAACTTAGAAGCTTCTGTGGGAGAGGATGTGGAGAAAGGGGAACACTCCTCCACTGATGGTGGAAGGGCAAACACATACAGCCATTTTGGAGATCAGTATGGCAGTTCCTCAGGAAAATGGGAATTAATTTTCCCAATATGTATCTATAAATGCAGCCCCACAGTAAGCATTGGAAGGAAAACTCCAACCCAAGGAAGGTAACTATGCCCACAAAAATGTAGGCAACAGATAATCCAACTACACCAGAAACCAAGGGTGAAGCAGAACAAATATATTCACATTCCACTGCCAACAACAAACCTAAATCAAACAAGCATCAACAATCAATCATCCTCAACATTAATGGTCTTAACTCACCTATAAAAAGACACAGGCTAACAGAATGGATACAAAGACACAATCCATCCTTCTGCTGCATACAAGAAACACATCTTAGATCCAAAGAAGGACATTACCTCAGGGTAAAGGGTTGGGAAAAGATTTTCCAATCAAATGGAAATAAGAAGCAAGCAGGCGTAGCTATCCTAACATCTAACAAGTTAGACTTCAAACCAAAATTAGTCAAAAGAGATGAAGACGGTCATTTCATATTCATCACAGGAGAAATCCATCAACACAAAGTCTCAATTCTGAACATCTATGCCCCTAATAAAAAGTCACCCACATTCGTAAAAGAAACACTACTAAAACTCAATGCTCATATAAAACCTCACAAACTTATAGTGGAAGACTTCAATACACCACTCTCAACACTAGACAGGACCACAAATGAGAAACTCAAAAAAAAAAAAAAAAAAAAAAAAAAAAAAGAAAAAAAACAAACAAACAAAAAAACAAAAGAATTAACAGAAGTTATGTCTCAACTGGGGTTAACAGGCATCAATAGAACATTCCATCCAAAGACAAAAGAATATACCTTCTTCTTTGCTCCACATGGAACCTTCTATAAAACTGACCACATACTAGGTGACATAACAAACCTCAACAGATAAAAGAGAATAGGAATAGTCCCCTGTACCTTATCAGACCACCATGCTTTAAAATTGGAATTCAACAACAACACAAATAGCAGAAAACCTGCAAACTCATGGAAACTGAACAATGTGCAATTGCACCACTCCTGGGTCAAAGAAGAAAGAAAGAAAAAAATTAAGGAATTTCTAATATTCAACGAGAATGAGGATACAACATACCCGAACGTATGGGACACCTTGAAAGCAGTGCTACGAGGGAAGTTCATTGCCCTAAGTGCCCATATGAAGAAAACAGAGGATAGTCACATAAGAGAATTAACAGTGCAACTGAAAACCTTAGAACAGAGAGAAGCAAATTCACCACGCAGGAGTAGACGTGAGGAAATAATCGACTTGAGGGCTAAAATCAACAAAACAGAAACCAGGAAAACAATACAAAAAAAATCAATGCAACAAAGAGTTGGTTTTTTGAGAAAATCAACAAGATAGACAAACCTTTATCCAAATTAACGAAAAAGCAGAGACAGAACATGCAAATTAACAAAATCAGAAACGAAATGGGGAACATAACAACAGACACAGAGGAAATCCAGACAATTTTCAGGTCATACTTTGAAAATCTGTATTCCACAAAAATTGAAAAGTCAAAGGAAATGGAAAATTTTCTGGATAACTATCACTTACCAAAATTAAATCAAGAACAGACAAACAACTTAAATAGACCTATAACCCGCAATGAAATAGAAGCAGTCATCGAAAGCCTTCCAACCAAACAAAGTCCAGGGCCAGATGGATTCAGCACAGAATTCTACCAGAAATTCAAGGAAGAAATAATACCACAACTCCTCAAACTGTTCCACAAGATAGAAACAGAAGGTTCATTGCCAAACTCTTTTTATGAGGCCACAATAACTTTGGTACCCAAACCTCACAAAGACACAACTAAGAAAGAAAACTACAGACCAATATCCCTGATGAACATCGATGCAAAAATACTCAATAAAATACTGGCAAACCTAATTCAAGAATACATCAGAGAAATCATCCAACATGACCAAGTAGGCTTCATACCTGGAATGCAGGGATCGTTTAACATATGAACATCTATCAAGGTGATCCACCATATAAACAAACAGAAAAAGAAAAACCATATGATTATCTCCCTAGACATGGAAAAAGCCTTCGACAAAATTCAACACCCTTTCATGATAAAGGTCTTGTAGAGGTCAGGGATAAGAGAAACATACCTAAACATAATAAGAGCAATATACAGCAAACCAACCACCAACATCAAACTGAATGGAGAGAAACTTTAGCCAATTCCTCTAAAATCAGGAACAAGACAAGGCTGTCCTCTCTCTTCATATCTCTTCAATATTGTACTAGAAGTTCTAGCTAATGCTATAAGACAACAAAAGGAGATCAAGGGCATCCAAATTGGAAAGGAAGAAGTCAAACCTTCTCTATTTGCAGATGATATGATATTTTACATAAGCGACCCAATAAACCATACCAGGGAACTCCTACAGCTGATAAACACCTTCAGCAAACTAGCAGGATACAAGATAAACTCAAAAAAGTCAGTAGCCCTACTTTTTTCAGATGACAAAGAGGCAGAGAAAGAAATCAGAGAAACATCACCCTTTACAATAGCCACAAGCAACATAAAGTATCTTGGTGTTATGCTTACCAAACAAGTAAAAGACCTATATAATAAGAACTTTGTGACTCTAAAGAAAGAAATTAAAGAACATACCAGAAAATGGAAAGATCTCCCATGCTCTTGGTTATGTAGGATTAACATAGTAAAAATGGCAATCTTACCTAAAGCAATCTACAGATTCAATGCAATCCCCATTAAAATCCCAACAACATTCTTCACCGACCTTGAAAGTATAATAATCAACTTTATATGGAAAAGCAAAAGACCAAGTATAGCCAAAACAACTCTATACAATGAAAGAACATCAGGAGGCATCACCATTCCTGACTTTAAGCTCTACTACAGAGTTATAGTTCTGAAAACAGCCTGGCATTGGCATAAAAATAGACAGATAGACCAATGGAATTGAATTGAAAATCCTGATATTAATCGACGCACCTATGAACACCTGATTTTCGACAAAACAGCTAAAATTATACAATGGGGTGAGGACAGCATCTTCAACAAATGGTGCTGGCACAATTGGATGAGGGTGTGTAGAAGATTGCAGATAGACCCATGTCTGTCGCCATGCACAAAACTCAAGTCCAAATGGATCAAAGACCTCAACATCAATCCAGCCACATTGAACCTCTTAGTAGAGAAAGTAGGAGGTACCCTTGAAGAAATTGGTATAGGAGACCGCTTCTTGAACATAACTCCAGGGGCACAGACACTGAAAGAAACAATTAATAAATGGGACCTCTTCAAACTTAGAAGCTTCTGTAAGGCAAAGGACACAGTCGATAAGACCAAAAGGCAGCCCAGAGATTGGGAAAAGATTTTCACCAATCCTATATCCGACAAAAGGATGATCTCAAAAATATACAAAGAACTCAAGAAACTAGTCAACAAAACACCAAATAACCCTATTAAAAATGGGGTACAGAACTAAAGAAAGAATTCTCAATAGAGGAAATCAAAAAGGCCGAAAGACACTTAAGAAAATGCTCCACATCCTTAGCTATCAGGGAAATGCAAATCAAAACAACTTTGAGATACAATTTTACCCCTGCCAGAATGGCTAAAATTAGAAACACCATTGATGACTTATGTTGGAGAAGATGTGGAGAAAGTGGAACACTCCTCCACTGCTGGTGGGAGTGCAAACTCATACAGCCATTTTGGAGATCAGTGGGGCGGTTCCTCAGGAAAATGGGAATTAGTTTACCACAGGACCTGCAATCCCCCTCTTAGGCATATACCCAAAGGATTCACTTCCATGCAACAAAGACATCTGTTCAACTATGTTCATAGCAGCACTATTTGTAATAGCAAGAACCTGGAAGCAACCTAGATGCCCCTCAATTGAAGAATGGTTAATGAAGATGTGGCACATCTACACAATGGAATACTACTCTGCAGAAAAAAACAATGGTATCTTGAAATTCGCAGGCAAGTGGATGGCACTTGAAGAAACCATCCTGAATGAGGTAACCCAGTCACAAAAAGAGGAACACAGTATGTACTCACTCATATCGATTTTAGACCTAGATCAAAGGATCACCAGCCTATAATTTACATTACCAGAGGAACTAGGAAACAAGGTGTATTCTAAGAGATTCAAATAAATTCCCTCACAGAATTGGGAAGGGAGAAGTCCCCCAGAGCTCAGGTGAAGTGTGTGGGGCAGCAAATGGAGAGATAAATCGGAAAAATGAGGGGGAGTAAAGGAAAACATGTGCGACCAGGAAGATTGAGCCTGGTTAGGAATAGAAGATAGGAAAGAGAGAGAGACAGAGACAGAGAGAGAGAACATAAAAGAGGGAGCCAATATTGGTTTGAAGATAAAATTGAACACAAAGAAAGGTCTAGAGAACTACAAGACTGCTCCCAACTAACAATCTCAGCTTCCGTGGAAAGGCTATCATAAATGCCCTTCCCGGAGAGTGAGATCAACAACTAACTTCTCCATGGAGCCCTCAACTAATGCCTGTTGAAAACAGGATCAAACATCCATACATAACACTGAGTGGAACTAGAACCCAGATACAGATGGAGAGGACAAGACCATGTGGGTATGGGGATGGGAGGGGATGGTGTTTATGTGCATTTGAGAGGGCAGAGAGGGTAAAAAGAAGGGAAGGAGGGAGGGAGGGGTGAGGGGAGGGAGGGAAGGAGGGAGAGAGAGGGAACTGGGATCGACATGTAAAATAATAAATTAAATAAAAAAAAATGCTTTGACTCCAAAATTTAAGTTCAAGGACAAGTTACTGGGGAAAAGGATTTCTATTTTTGTTTCCACAGAAAATGAAAAGATGTGGATTCCTTCCAGACTAATGTGGTTTGATCACGCCTGATTGCCTATAACAGAGTACAAGGTGATCCCACATTCAAAACAGCTGGACAAAACAGCCCCGAATCTTCTTCGAATCCCCCATGACAGTGCCCCTTACCAGCAGGAAGTAGTTTGGAAAGAATGACACCCAAATTCCCAAATATTGTGTATAAATGTTTGTTTTCATTTAATTGGAGTTTGTTATATAAAATTAAATAAAAAAAAAAGAAGAGATAGCTTGCCAATAAAAAAAAAAACTAGTAATATCCAAACAGCTTTATATATAACTCAGTGTCTTTGTGTGTTATTTGGGGCTGCCCTAGCTGCAGGTCCAGGCTGGTGGCAAACTGCTTGTAACACATGAAGAAAAGCAAACAAACAAACAAAAAAAATCACTTGAAAACATTTTAGGATCAATGACAAGGAAAAAATAAAGTTTAGAATTGACACTAAAAGTTTTACAAAAGAATAAATGTGAGTAAACTGAACTTCCTGAAACAAATGCACCCTTTGACAGGAAAACAAACTTTCAGATTTCATATCTGACATAGAACTCATGTAAAGTATGAAAACAACTCTGGCAGTTAGGGTATGGTATTACATTCATACCATTATTCCAGGCTGAATCAGTAGGAACAGCCTCTGCTACACAGTGAGACTGTCTCAAAAGCAAAACACTGGACAAAACCTAGAAACTCTCAATATCTAACACACACACTCACACAAACAACCCATCTTGAAAATGGAAAAAGTGAGAAACATTTCAAGAATCCAATTGATACCCAATAGGTTCCATATTATTAATCATAAGGGAAATGAAACTAGGTCTGCTCTCAAAAATAGCTGTATACTCCTGGAGTATGATTGCAAGTAAAAATAAACTAATGGCAACACAAAATACTGGCTAAGACGTGGAGGAACTGCAATATTCATATATTGGTGATGAGAATATAATATGAATCAGACACTATAGAAAGTAGTTCTTAAGTTTCAAACATAACCCACAAACTGTCTGTATATGATTACAGACGCTTTATTTATAATTTTCCAAAATGCAGAAACAATTTGATGGCCTACAATGGATAAGTGGATAAGTAGCAACACACTATTGTACTTGCAGCATCAGAAAAATACAAAAGTGAAAGGAATATATAGAAAACATTGGACACTTCTCAGGTGACTTAGAATAATTGCTAATCTCTTAAAATCACATGTTGTATGCTTGCACTTACAGATGAAATTCCAAATGATAAAATTATGCAAATGGATAACAGAATAGTGGTGTATAAAGATTATGAATTCTGAAAGGAAAAAGATGTACAATACCAGAAATAACAGGGGAAATTGCCATGAAGATACAGAATAACTTTATATTTTATCATGACATTGCTACACAAGCCTACATGAAATAATTTCATAAAATAATATAGGAAAAGGAAATAAAGCAACTAAAACTAGAAAATTCTGAGAAAGACCTATGAATCAAAACTAAGTTCCCTGAGTTTAATATTGTGCTACAATAATAAAGGTTATTGAGATTATGAAAATTTGACAAGGAGAATATGTTTCATTTTTGTAATATATACATATATACTGTGAATATTATATATACATATATGTATAAAATATTTAGAGAGAGACGTATGTATAAAATATCTAGGACATTATGATTATTTTTTTAGAGATACTTAGTATTAAAGGCACAAAAATTTAGTGCAAAAATAGGAAAGGAAAAAATTATGCCTTTGGTTTTTAGTTTTTATTATATATAATTTCATTGATATTCTGATCACAGTTTCACCTCTTTCAGCCTGTTGTTCTATATTATCTGAAGTTATTTATCAAGATTGTTTATAAAGTGAAATTTTCCTTGACTCAATACCTTAGTTTTTGTTACTTAGAACCAAATTATTAACTTAAGAAAGTATATTTGTAATTTTAAGCAAGAGTAATAATTATGTCTAACATCTGGTTACTTTAAAGTGCTACTCCTTTCAAATATTACATCACTACCTAAGATTATTGTAATCATTATTCCACATGCAATATAATGCCACTGTTTTTAAATATTTAATGTACTATCTATGACTGCCTAGGAAATAATGATAAACAACAAATTAAATAGATATTATTTATATTATTATTCTTATTTGGGTAAATAGAAATATGATGACTTTTTTTAAAGAAATCAAATAACTTTTTAATTGAAACCATTGCATAAACATGGAATTCCCAATTTATTTACACCCCTTTAATATTTTTTAATTTTCTTTATTTATTTTTCTTATTTTACATATCAATCCTAGTTTCCTCTCTGTCCCTCGCTCTCTCTCTCTCGTACCCTACCATGCTCTCCCGACCACTCTCCCATCCTATCCCCCCCCCACATTCCTGATGTAGGGTAATGCCTTCCTGGAGGGGTCATCTAAATCTGTCAAGTCATTTGGAGTAAGGACAAGGACCTTCCTCCTGCTTCTAGGTTTAGGGAGTATCCCTCCATGGGGATCATTCTCCCAAAGTCCTTTTGTGCACCAGGGATTCATCCTGGTTCCATTGTCAGAGGTCCCTTAGACTGTCAAGGTGTTCTAACTGAGACCCATGTTCAGGGGTTTTGAGTCGGTCCAATGCTGGATTGCCAGCTATCACTCTGTGGGCTCATTAGTTCCTCCTTTTTCAGGTCAGCTGATATTTTTTAAATAGAAAAGAATTTTGGTTATTATATGTATTTATTTTAAAGTAGTAGATTTTCATCTGTACTACTCGGTGGATGGATTCAAAAGGTGTTTCAGTGGGTTCATGTTTGGAGATATTTAGCATATTCATTTTCTCACTATTTCCGCATATGACTAGATTTAGCTGTGTGTTCTAAGAATACTGCATAGAACCCCAAAGAGTTCTTTTCTAAGTTTTCTTGATTTTATAACTTAAATAACCTGCAGATTTTTTATAATTGCCACTAAAATGTGTCTAGATGAATATTATGTAATAAAATATAAATAGACCTAATAGAAGTGAATACTAGTGCATATTTTCCAATTTTCCTATAGTTTAAGAATATATCAGAACATTGATGATATGATGAAAAATGTTTAGAATTATTTTTAAATTGAAACCACTACTGTTTTTCTTTATGGAGCAGTCTTAGAGGTGAAAAGATGATGAAGTTGCAAGCAAAGGGACCTTGTGATACAATGTAATAATAGCCAATTGAATTGGTTATATATTTGGCAAAGTATAAAAAAAGATAAAGTCACTCAATTTCAATGACTAGTCAGTTTTGTTTTGAATGTAGTTTGAATGGAATTTACTGTTAGGAAATCATAGAATGCATAAACTTTTACATGCTCACATATTAAAGTCTTATGCAAAATTCAAGCTATTAGTTGAGACATGTATTATAACGGCATCCACACAGTGTTGCCAGGTATAGAAATAAGTAGGCTACATGAAAAGTAGCTGTATTTCTTCATTTTTGGAATTTTGTTAATAATGGCAATGTTGGCATTTTTTACTATCCAGAGCTATAAATCATCTTTAAAATAATGAAGATATTATTCAAAGCAGATGTGAAAGCATATGTTTGCAGCAGTTGTATAAACTGCTTATTTGCCATACTTAATAAATGTTAAGATTTAGATAGTACCTTTTTCTATTTCAATAATTGAAGTCTATTTGAAAAGAATATATTTTCCCTTACTGTCTCAAATACAATGTGTAGAAGTTGACATGAAAAGCCATTTTTGAGGAAAAATTTCCATTATAATTTGCATGAAGTTTAACTTATTAGAGTCTATTAATGTTCTCCTCAGTATATGGCCAAACTATTTGTGCAATTCCAAAGTAATAGATAAAAGCGATATATTCAACAATGTGTTTTATGAAAATAAATGAATATGCCTATATTCACATATTTCAACAGTGTTCAAAGTTCCAACTTGTTAAATAAAAAGTGGTTTCAGGAACAAATTAATGGATTATGGACAAAGTTTTATTTTTAACTAGAGTTTTTTACCTGCATAAGAGTTTAAGCACTGTAATATACCAAATCTAATTTGTTCCATTATGACAACTATTCTGCAATCAATCATATGCAGAGTGCAGTCCCAAAGGGTGTAGTCTTTCAGTGTCTGGCTAAGAAAATACTAAACATGTGGCAAGGAAACCAACCATGGATCAATGAAATTAAAATTATACATGTTTTCAAATTACAGCTAAAATGGTCATCAAGGTAACAATGAATCCAGCTAAGCCTCAAGAAGAAAGAAACAATTTCCCATTAACTATTTGTTACACTGAATCTTGTGTTCTGAATAATATGGACATTTAGGTAGAGATAAAAATATATCCTTCTACAAAGTAATAACAGATCCTTTAGTAGTCTTATGTAAAAGTGAAAGGTACATCCAACTCAAGTGTGGCAGCAATAATGCATAGCTTATAACAAATGATTATACCCCCTTCTATAATTTTATGTCTTAGATTTCAGTTCAGGGGAGAATCACTGAAAGTTGTTCTACTTCCTATCCTCTACAAAAATATATTTAATAATATGCTTCAGCAGATCATACTCCAGGTTGAGGCCATATTTATCTATACTCCAAGTAAGTACTCAATAGATTATCTTGGTAAGATTCCATTTTAAATGTCCAAAAATTTAATATGTCTTTAGAATATGACATATTTTTACAATTTGTATTATGTGTTTAGAATATTTTATGGAAGTAAAAGCATAGTCTTTTGCCATGACAACAACAATTTTCTTAATATAAAATTTAAATATTGTGTAATGTAACTATATTTAATAAACTATACATATAGTTTATTAACTATATAACTTCAGAAGGTATAATAAAAGTACATGGAGTAACACTTTTCAAGTATATGCAATAAAAATTTTACGAGCTATTCCAAATTTATAACACCAAACTTAAAGCTGTATAGAATACTTTCACAACCAAAAGAATTTATACAAAGCCAGTATTAATCTAACCTGACGTGAATAGTATACACAACACCATGCTATTTACTATTTGATCTTCATATATATATCAAATAAGCCAAAATCATTTTACCTTTATTATCCCTTTGGAATTTTTTTATGGCTTGTCCATTATCTTGGTCAACAATAAGTTCTTCTCTATTGTTGGGCATCATAACTAAAAATGAAAAGGGAACTGGGTATACTTTCATGCAAAATACCCAAAGAAATTCATAGAAGTAAGTAAATGGCTAAAATAATCCAATAGCCTATATTTATTTTGTATACTTCTGTAACATAAGAAAGGTTTGCTATGCCATGTACTTTGAAAATAAGTAGGATTACTATGTGTTTTTAAAGTATTATTCACATTTAGTACTAGTACTATTGGTATGCCTTCTTTTGGAATGGCATACAAATTAGTATTTAGCTCCATAAAAAATAGTTTTCTAAAAATTTGTCAGAAGAGAATTTATCACTTAATAAATCATGAAGTTAATATAATTTTGCCTTTAATTTACTGTGGTAAGTTTCCAGATATATATAAAATTGACAGTAGAATATAGTTTTTTGACACGAATTGTGACTCTTTGCAAAACATTTATACTCAAGGAAGCAAAACATACTAATTTGCAATTTATCATTCTATTCTCTGTATTCATATTTCATTGAAACATTACAGTTATATAAATAAGATACAGACACTTTACAACAACATCTATTAAACCTTTCCATTTTATTGTAGATAACATTTCTATCATGTTTGGGCAGCTGCGAAATGTGCATATAGTGACCAGTCACTGTCAGTGGAATTACATGTATACTATTTGTCAATAATTTTTCAAAGATACTACAATGACTATGAAATATTTTATTTTAATTTTGCCATATCATTCATCAAGTATATTTCCCTTTATGTACAACTTTTATTCAGCACTAAATAATTGATTTTCTTTGTCATATATATGTATATATATATATATATATATATATATATATATATAAATTATATGGATATAGACACCTCCCCCATTTTCTTTTAATATCCTAATACAAAATTATCTCAACAGACTAATACATGCTTAGTTTCTTGATTCAGTAAAATTGTTCAGTTATAACTTCTTGTATTGCTTAGATTTCCAATAATATTTTTTTACTCAAGTTCATAATAACTAGGTTGTCAGTGTCTATAAATTATAGGAAAGATTAACTACTTCTTTCTGGAATAAAAAATGGTCACTAAACACCAGGAGCCTCAAGATGTTAACCATTATTTATTTAACCTCTCAGGACATTAGGACCTCCCAAAGGGATATTGAAAATCAAAATATGTTGTTTCTTGAGCTATGTTGTAGATCAAGTGTGTTAAATTTATAGTGTGCTGAGAAAACTCCACAGGTGATTATACTAGAGATACTGTTTTAAGAATCATTGAACTAAATATGAAACTAGAGACAAAGACAATATGTAACACTGATACACATAGACTTGGATTACTTTCCACAATAGTGAAATTATGTTTGTCCGTACATAGCACAAATTCAAAACAGAACACATATCCTAATCTCCTAAATTCCTCTCCTTCAAATTCCAATTGGTTGTGGGAGCCTAAAATAAGCACTATTACATGAGCTGTAAAAGTCTAGATGAGATAAAGTATTGCCAAAGTAAGTCTTCTGACAAAAAAAAGCAGAAAACATTTTCCTAAAAGTAAATACACACATAGGATACAGAATTGTGTAGATACAAAAGTTATGAGCATTTTATCAAGCAATAATAATCCATAATTATTTTATACTGAGAATAAAGTGGTAAGCAAAGTAAAAATAAAAGCAAAAATATATTCATCTCCTCATATTTTCTTAGTCCTTTTTTTGTAGAAAGTCTTTCCACAAAGAGTTAAGGTTAAATTATCTCACATTAATTTTTTTGCAATAGGCATGGAAGTAAATATTTCCATATTAGTGGTCTACCCACAAAATTTGAAGATAACTATTATAAATTCCTATGGACATATTCAAATATCTTATAGGTCCTATCACAACCAATTTCTAAGTTGTAAACCTTAGGAATAAAAAATGTACAGAAAATCATTTGACATCATTGTGGTATTGTGTATGTTGATTTGCTTTTCGTCTACTTTTAAACGACTGTCTGGAGGGTATTCCATCTCAAATGTCCCAGAGAGGCTGTACCTGTTATAAATACAATGTGTAATAGTAGATAGTTCATATGAACATATTCATCTAAGAATTACACTGTACCCAAAAATCTCATAGTTATCTATCAGTTCCATAAAATTGAGGGATACAGTAAAGGACAGCCTTGCAAGGAAAAATTCTGACACTTTCCACTGTTTCCTATATTATTTCAAACTTCATGATTACTTCAAAAACCATTTATATGAAAGAGATGCCAGCTCCTCCAGGATGTTCCTTTTGTCCCAGTTGGAATATGGAATTGCCTGAAAAAATTCCTCCCAATTACTTTCTTCAGGGCAGACACTCACCCATTCTTTCTGAATGATGATCCATCTGGGATGGAGAGCTGGACACACTGGTACTTGGGCGGGAGGACGTCTGGCTTCCAGGGCAATGATTCTCTTCCAGAGAGGGAGCAGGAGAAGGGCTCTCTGGGATCCGCTCCTGACACAAAAAGAAGCACAAAATATTTCACCTATGCAGTGAAATCATCCTGAGAGTTTTGGCAAGAGCATTGGAAATATTCACCTCTCACTTACCCTGAAAGTATACATAGAACACTACATGGACTTAAATACTTAAACAATAGTTTTTGAGAAAATACTGCCACATAGTTAGAAATAATGATAGACGGTAGTGAGTGACTCAAAGGAATTGCATACATGGGAACATAGAGAAACACCTTAGTGGGTCAAGTGCATGAATAATGACCTGAGTTTAGATTCAAAGAGTCCACATAAAAGAAGCTGTTTTGTCAACATGAACCTACAACCGAACAATGAGAGGGGCAGAGAACCAAGTTCACTGACCAGTGAACTCTAGGGTCAATGAGAAAACTCTGATTGAATAAAAACATTACAAAAGAAAAAAAAAAAAACAGGTGAGAAACACATGCAACAAAATGTTAACATTTGATCTCAAAATGAGCACGTGTATGTGTGGGGAGAGAGAAAACTCAAATTATTAATATAAATATAGGTGTGATTTGATGGTTATTTTTATTTAAAATGTATAAACTGATAAATATGCATGCCAGGGTATGAAAAGCAGCAATATTTTTGCAATTAAACATCCCTAAGAACTCTGGAAAAAGTGTTAAATGGTGAATCTGATACACCATGGTTAGTTTTTCTGAATGTGGGAATGTTAGTTTACTATATACTTCAAGGTATCAGAACTTACAGATCACATATACTGAATTCTACTAACAAAATCCCCTAAAAATCATAAGATATAATACTGTGTTTTACAAACTGACAAAAAGCTATACCAATGTCAATTAGTCAGTATTACTTAGATTTTTATATCTTAAAGAATCTTAATAAAAATCAAATATTTTATATGCTTTCATAGTATCTGGTATGACTTTTAGGATTAGTCATTATAAAATTCCTATAGACACACTACAATCAAAAGAGAACATGAAACCTCAATTGAGGAATCACAAACATTAGATTGGCCTATAAGCACATCTGTGGGATATTTTCTTGAATAATGATTAAGAAGAAATACTAGAACCCCCTAAAATATTGCTTTTAACTATGTTCCCCCCCCTTACAGGAAATAATAAAGGGCCAAATACTAATACCATTGAAATTTTGAAGTTGAATTTTTAATTATTAACATTTAGGTAACATTAAATAATTTTAATGAAATAAGTTGTAGACATGTATATGTATAAGCTATAGAATTTGCACTAAAACAATTATAAATAGATTTTCAATATTTTACTCTATTTTCCAAGTCTTAAAACAACGAGATTCTAAAATGTGTAATAAACACTGAAACCTATAGTTTTAACAGTGCAAGTAAGGCACAATCCAATGAAATATGTGAAGAATAATAAATAGAAATATTTACAAAAACAGCACATTTGTAGTCGGAGGGATGTCGGGGAAGGTCAGGGAGTTCTATAGAGTGTTTGAACTACAGAGAATTTCAGCAATGGAGAGACTGGAAGTTCATATGTCAAAAATCTAACCTAGCCTGTCGTATTTGCTAATATATGCTTTCCACATAGCAGGTATGCATGAATATATACTTATTCACACAAACATACATAAATGAAAAGAACTTTGTATGTGAGGATTGAAATGGCTTGGTAATTAAGAGCACAGACAGTTCCTCCTTTTGATGTTGGGCGCAATCCAGCACCCACATTATGGCTCACATTATGGCTAGTCATTGGGAATCCGGCACTCTCTTTAGGCTTCCATAATCACCAGGCATACACACGACATACAGACATACATGCAGGGAAAAAAACAACTTATACACTTAAATATAAATAAATAAAATTTAAAAATGATAGTAATATGTGAGAAAATTCTTGACTTTATTTTATTGTAATATTAATAGTCTTAAGCCAGAAAATATAATTTATTTAGTGAACATCTTTCTACTCTAATATTGAAAATTTGCTGAAAAAATATATAATTATGACCATTTTCAATGAACTTCTAAGTGAATGGAAAATAAGAAAATATAGCAGCTGCTGTGAAAACTATAACTGAACAAGTAACATCAGTGTGTAGTTATATAAGGAAATACACATTATTATCCTACTATAATATGAGTGGAATGTTTTTAATGATTAATATTGTTGATGATTTTGAAAAACAGGATAATCAAACTGGCAATGATATTAACTTTTCCACTGCTTTGTAAACATTACAACTCATCATGAGGGAGGGAAAACTTTGGTTGGAATGTAAAATGAAAAGAAATCCAATGATCTACTACTGCCTTTCCCTTAACATATCTCCCTCCAATATATCCTTTCTAGTTTCCTAGATACACTTATCTGAATGTTACACATAGAAAATTTGAAATTAGGATCTACATATGAGAGAGAACATGCAATACTTGTCTTTATGAAAACGAGTGACCTCACACAGTATAATTTTATTTCCATCCATTTACCTGCAAATTCCTGATTTCATTTTTCATTGTAGGTGAGTAATATTCTACTCTGTATATGTACCACTTTCCCCTTATTTGTTTCTTTGATGATGGTCTTCGTCTTCTAGGCCGAATCAATTTCCTAACTATTATGAAGAGAATAATATTAGATGTGATCTGCAAATGTTTCTGTTGTAGGGTATTGAATGGAGCTATTCTTAGTTTGTCAGAGAGAATTCTAGATGATTTTCAGAGTGACTGAGGCAGGTTTTAGTCTAACCCACAGTATATAAGTGTTCTTCTTTCACATTATCCACACTAGTGCTTGTGGTTCTTTCCATTTTTTAAAATAATTTTTTTAAAAACAATTTTTCAATCTTACAAACCAATTCCAGTTTCCCCTCCTTCCCCTCCTCTGGTTGTCCCCACCTTCCCTCCAACCCCATCCACTTCTCACAGAGTGAGGTCTCCCATGGGGAGTCAACAAAGTTTGTTACATACTTTGAGGAATGACTAAGGCCCTCTACCCTAAGTATCTAGGCTGAGCAAGGTATCCCTCCATAGGAAACAGGCACCAAAAGGCCAGTTCAAGCACTAGGGATAAATTCTGGTCCCACTGCCAGAGACCCCATAAACTGCCCAAACCACACAATTTTCAACTACATTCAGTGGGTTTAGTTCCATCTAAAACAGGTTTCCAAGCGTTGAGTCCAGATTCAGTGAGCTCCCAGTTGCTCACATCAGCTGTTTCTGCGAGTTTCCCCATGACGGTCTTGTGCCCTTTGCTCGTATTATGGCTCCTCCATCTCTTCTACTGGATCCAGGCACAGTCTTAGTTGTGGACCTCTACATTTGCCTCCATCAGTTCCTGGATGAAGGTTCTATGATGACAATTAAGGTAGTCATCAATCTGATTTCAGGAGAAGGCCAGTTCAGACATAGTCTACACTATTGCTTTGAGACTTAGCTGGGGTTATTTGTGGATTCCTGGAATTTTCCCTAGTGACAGGATTCTCACTAGCCCCATAATGACACCCACTATCAAGATATCTCTTTTCTTGCTATCATTCTCTGTCCTTCCCCCAGCTGCACCATCTTGTTCCCTCATGTTCTCCTCCGCCAACATACTTCTCACCTCCTCACCTCCCACCATCCCCCTCTAGCCATTTTCCTGATTTAGTCAGGAGATCTTATCTATTCTCCTTCCCAGGGGAATCCATGTGTGTCTCTTTTATGGTCTTTCTTCTTACCTAGCTTCTCTTGGATTGTAGACAATAGGCTGATTATCCTTTGCTTTATGTCTAATATCCACTAATGAGTGAGAACATACCTTGTTTGTCTTTAAGGGTCTGGATTACTTCACTCGGGATTTTTTTCTGTTTCCATGAATTTGCCTGAGATTTTCATGATGTCATTATTTTATACTACTGAATGGTACTCCATTTTGTCATGTACCACATTTTTTTTATCCATTCTCAGTTAAAGGGAATCTAGGATGCTTCCAAGTTCTAGATGTTTGAAAAATGCTGCTATGAACATGGCTGAGCAAATATCCTTGTGGTTTGAGTGTACATTCTTTGGATATATGCCCCAGAGTTGTATGGGTGGGAGTTGAGGTAGATTGATTCACAGTTTTTTGAGAAACCACCTTACTGATTTCCAAAATGGCTATACACATTTGCACACCCACCAACAATGGAGGAGTGTTCCCCTTATTGTACATCTTGTATAGCATAAGTTATCATTTGTGTTATTCATCTTAGCCATTCTGATAGTGTAAGATGGTATCTAAGAATTGTTTTGATTTGCATTTGAGATTCCTCTGTTGAGAAATATGTTTATATTTGTACCAATTTTTAAATTGGATTATTCAATATTTTGATATCTAGTCTCTTGAGATCTTTGCATATTTTGGAAATCAGCCTTCTGTCTGATGTGGGGTTTGTAAAGAACTTTTCCCATTCTGTAGGCTGATAATTTGTCTTATTGGCAGTGTCATTTGCCTCACAGAAGCTTCTCAGCTTCAGGAAGTTCCATTTACTAATTGTTGCCCTCAGTGTCTGTACTACTGGTATTATGTTCAGGAAGTGGTCCACTGTGATTCTTACTTTCTCTTCTAAATGGTTCAGTGTGGCTGAATTTATGTTGAGGTATTTGATCCATTTGTACTTGAGTTTTGTGCATGTTGATAGATATGGATCTATCTGCAGTCTTCTACAAGTCAACATCCACTTAATCCAGCACCATTTGTTGAAGATGCTTTCATTTTCCAATTTTAGCTTCTTTGTCAAAAATCAGGTGTTCATAGGTGTTTAGATTAATATCAAGGTCTATAATTCAATTCTATTGGTTCAACTATTTGTTTCTTTTTATAGCAATACCAAGTTGTATTCATTACTATAGCTCTATAGTATAGCTTCAAGTCAGGAGTGATGATGCCTCCTGAAGTTCCTTTATTGTACAGGATGGTTTTGGCTATCGAGGGTTTTTTGTTTTTCCATATAAAGTAGAGTATTGTTCTTTCAAGGTGTGTGAAGAATTGTGCTGAGATTTTGATGGGGATTACAATGAATTTGTAGATTGCTTTTGGTAACATTTTCATTTTTACTATACTGATCTGACCTATCTAAGAGCATGGGAGAACTTTCCATTTTCTGATACCTTCTTTAATTTCTTTCTTTAAAAGCTTACACTTCTTGTAATGCAGGTTTTTCACTTTTTTAGTTAGTGTTACCCCAAGATATTTTATGTTGTTTGTGGCTATTGTGAAGGGTGATGTTTTTCTGAATTCTTTCTCAGGCCATTTATTCTCTATACATAGGAGGGCTACTGATATTTTTTGAGTTAATCTTGTATCCTTCCACTTTACTGAAGGTATTTGTCAGCTGTAGGAGTTCCCTGATAGAATTTTTCAGGTCACTCATATAAACTATCATATCATCTGCAAATAGTGAAAGTTTGACTTCCTCCTTTCCAATTTGTTCCTCCTGATCTATTTTGATGTCTTATTGCTCTACTAGAACTTCAAATACAATATTGAAGAGAGTGGCCAACTTGTCCTGTTCCTGAATTTAGATGAATCACATGGATTTTCTCTCCATTTAGTTTGATGTTGAGGGGGGAGTACATGAGAGATCAGGAAAGTCGAGTTGGGGAAAGATGAGAGCAGGAGAGCAAAGAAAGATATACCTTAATAGAGGGAGCCATTAAGGGCGCAATAAGAAACCTGGCTCTAGGGAAATTTCCAGGGATCTACAAGGATGACTATACCTAACAGTCTAGACAATAGTAGAGAGCCTACCTTAAATGTCATCCCTTATAATGATATTGATGACTACTTTAAATGCCATCATAGAGACTTCATCCAGTAGCTGATAGAAGCATTAGCTAAGCACTGATCCAAACTACTGGAATCCAGTTGTAGAGAGGGAGAAGTGATGAGCAAAGGTATAGAGTCCATGCTGGGGAAACCCACAGAAAGAGCTGACCTGAGCAAGTGGGAGCCCAGGGACCCCCAGTCTGACAGGTGGGCAACCAGCATAAGACTGAACCAGACCCCCTGAACATGGATGTCAGTTGGGGGTCTTGGGCAGTCTATGGGGGTACTGGCAGTGGAATCAGTATTTACCCCTAGTCCATGAAAGTGCCTTGGGTGTCCATTACCTATGGAGGGATACTCTCTCAGCCTAGCCTACAATACGGGGGGGGGGCTAGGACCTTACACAATTGATGTGACAGACTCCGATGATTCCCTATGGAAGGCCTCACCCTCCTTGAGGTTTGGATGGGGGTGGGATATGGATATAGTGGGAAGAATGGAAGATCAGGAGGGAGAATATTGCTTTAAATTTAAATAAAATTTAATTAAAAATGTCAACATTTCCATATCATCCTGGCAGAACTAGCTACAGAAGTATTGCTTTGCTAATTAGTATCCATGGCTAACAGCCAAAGTTTTCACTAGTCCAACAAGTCCCACAAGGCTCCACTGTATAGTTCTAAACTCAGAGTAGTAAGGTTGGTTATGGGGTAATCCAGTGGCTCAGAAACTATAACAAAAATATATGAATATAAGAGTGAAAATTAGGAAGGAGGGAGCTTGTCAACATGAGAGGCAGATGAAAAGGGATAGCCTGAGAGTAATCAGAAACACATTCACATAATGCTATGCAAATATTTACATTTGTTAAAGAACAAACTTAATAAAAGTTATAAAGAGAATAGTAAAAAATTTCCTAAGGCATTCTGAAGTCAGGTGTTTTGGATTGCAAAAAAATTTATAGCAGTTCAATGTCATATTTCAAGTTACAATTAGTATTTCAAAGAATCTTTATGAACTAGAAGATTAATCCCCCCCAAATAATGATAGCTCTATGAACAATTTCTTCTTTGAAAGAAACACAGCTATTTTTCAGCCCCATAATCAGTATGCATCTATTTACATACTTAACTGCAATGTGCTCTGGTTCATTAGGTGGCTACTGTTGTGTCTCAGTCTAGCTAAAATTTCACAGCAAGTTCATCTGTTTTATTACAAATGAGAATGCAAGTGATAATGTTCTTACCGTTTGCCAAACACAGGGTTAACAGTATTTGCAACCAATCAATAAGGGCATTTAAAAAGAAAATTGTAAATCTAAAACTCCAATCATTTTTTACTCATTGATTACTTCATTTTATGTGCCATTTATGACTTTTACAAGTTTGTTCCTCAAGTATTTCATTCACATCACATCAAAATTAGCTGGAGCTCCTGAAAAGCACTGCTGAGTTGTTCCAATTGAAAATAGCAAAGGAGAATTTCTGAAATCAGCATAATAGCACATAAATAAAACCTTAATTTTTCCAACAATTACTAAAATTTTCTTTAACCATAACTCCAAATATAACAAGAATTTTATATTTCAATGGTTAGAAATAATAAGGAAAACATCACTGTGAGAAATAAAATACCATTCATTATTTTGAGATGTATCACAAATGCACAAAGAAGACATACATCATATCAAATAATTTGAAGGAGAAATCTTACAAGATTCATTTTTACAGGGTTCAACACAGGAAAAACTTTGTTACCTCCAAAATATATATCATTTTATGGAGATCAAATTACTTTATCTCAATGCATCCTTTTACTTCTTGGGAAATGTGGTAGTATACCCAGAATTTATATAGTCCTAATGTGTTTGAATTAGTCATCTCTGTCATTTGGTTATATGCAAGTGCATATGTGACTCATTGCCTTTTAATGATAACTACCACATTTTTGATATTTTCATTCTGATATTTTATTATATCAATTATTTCAAGCATTCAATGGAATTTTGTAATACATAACTTGCCCTTTTACTTTATTTAATTTGAGTTAAACTTGAACCATAATAACTTTTCCAAATGTTAATCTATTAATGAGTTCCTAAAGGATTTAATGGTATTTCATTACTTAGAGATTGGCTTTTGGAAGTTTATCTAAATGCCAAATATTTTATTTATATGTTTGTCCTTATATTTTATATGTGTTTGATATGATCTTTCTCTATTGTCACCACCGGTCTACAATACAGAATAGCTTGGAACTTTACAAACTTTAGTAATAAAACAAAGAAGGGAAGATAAAAGTTTTGTTGTTCATTGTTCCTGCTCACCTAGATTACCACTAATACTAGGTTGGAACTTCATACCAAGACAATTTATGGTTCAAGTAATAAAATCAGTATTTTATGTATCTTCACAAACCCATGTTAACATTCAGTATGTGTTTCATAATTATAAATCATCTCCTTTATATAAATTACAGAAGTGGGCACATCATTTTTCACAAACTTAGAATAAAGTAGGGTAGTATTCTATTGGTGAAGAATAGAAAAAAGTGCCACTTGGTAATTGTGAATTTCCCTATTCTAGGATTGGACTTGTAAATATGTATATATTTACATCTATCTAATAATTTATGAAACAATAGATCTTATCTTTTACCTCCCCAAGTGGGTAAATAATTTACAACTAAAAAAGAATAATTTAGATATATTTTTAAATGTTTTGCACACTCTTAATGTGTAACCTATGCGATGTTTGAATAAAGGGCTGTCTCACCATTCCTGAGTGATCAACTTGTTCTGAGAGAGGATGACAGATTAAAGGAATCAACTATGATATCTGTTCATAGCATGCAAAGGACTCAAGTGGCAGAATGCATATTCAATGGAAAATGCATGGCTTCTAAATTATGTTGTGGACTTGGAACTCTGCCACACACCCAAACAACTAAACAAAGACAAACAACCCTCTTTTCATATTCAGTGTAAATCTTCATCTCATGTCCTAAAAGATAGTAATAGCTTTGTTTTGCTATATAACACAGAATAATATTTTAGGTGTGAATTTCAGTAAATTCAAATAATCACAAAAATACCCTTTGTTGACTAATTTTAATACCAGATGTTCACATGCTAATGTCACTGCCTTGTCACCATTTCCTATCAATTCATTAATTGCCAGCTGCTCAGCCAAACTAGAAACACGGCAGATGATATTGGTAAACAGCCAGATATCTGGTTTCTTCTTAAATTCCTTAGATTTATCAGAGAAAACTATGGCAAGAAGGCATTGAAAAGCTTCTGACAAATGCAAAAAATAATATATAAAACACCATGGTCTCAATCATGGAATATACCTATGTAGTGGTCATGATTTTTGCATACAGAATTTTGTGAAGAACAGAGATATTTAACACTTGCCAGGCTAATGATCATAACACAATTTCCAATTCATGTTATGGTTATAATACTTATTTTCTACAAATGCTAATAGCTTGGCTGAGCCAGAACTGAAATCTACTATGTGCCTGAGATAGCAACATTCCCAAAATAATTTCTGACAAAATAACAAGTACAGCTAAAGCAAACATCTGTTTGAAACTATTATTTTTTCCAGTGTGGGAATTAAAGCCTGTATTGCTTATTATTGATATTGAAAATATTTGCCCAAGATTAGTGAACATTCAGTTCTTAACTTTAATACAAATATGTTTTGAGTACCTCATAACTCATATTATGGATAGATGGAAGGCCTGTAGTTATTATGTGGCATGCAGATACCTACCCTACAAAATAAAAACTAACTAGTCCAAATGGAAACATTGAATAATTATGTAAGGTAAATTAGCACTTGCATCAACTTTTCCTTCCCTTTTTTATTTGACATGTTCAAATATTTATATGATGAATTTTAGTAGTTTTTAATCCACATTCTCCTTTATTATCCCTCTTCCTATCTCACTCAAACCCTTCTGTTCCTCTTCTTTCCATGCTTTCTTTCTGTGTGTGACCCACAGCGTTTAAATAGTCTTCTGTCCAGGCATGAGTAGAAGGTTATTTACTGGAGCAATGACAACTTTCCAAGGACTATGTCATTGAAGAAATTGCTAGTAGTTCCTAATGGAGAGGTGCAGATCAACTTTCATATTGGTATATGAACACTTGGACTGGGGGATGGCTCAACAGTTAAGAGAATATACTTCTTTCTCAGAGGATCCAAAGTTTGGTCCTAGCTCCTAGGTCAGATAGAATCCAACTGCCTGTAACTCCAGTTTCAGAGCCTCTACTCTCTGCAGGCAACTGTATAATTATACCCACACAGACACAGATACACACGCACACACGCACACGCGCACATGCACGTACACACATACACACACACCCACACACAATTAAAATGAAATCTTAAAAGGTAAAGTGTGCACCCTTTTCTAGCTCTCAACTAAGTAGAGCCCACATATTTTTCCAATTAAAGCACAAGTAACTACCAAAACAAAACAGAGGGACCCATCCAAGAAAATAAGCTGAATGGGTGAACAGCATGTGCGTACATACTAATAAGGGATCTCATATGAGAACCTAATTAAAGGGAACTTCTTCTGATGTATTAGGCCATATTAGGCAAGGCTTATTGATATATGTATTATGTCTTATAAAACATGATAAATTAATCTTACCTAATATATACTGAGCACCATATACCAACCATTGCTTCAAGTGTGTTTATAAATTTTATATATTTTAGTATCATGTTAATGTTCTGTAGTAGGTAGAGTTATAATCCTCACCTTATTGTAAGATGAGGCAAACTAAGACACAGGGAGATTAACTAATTTGACTCAAGTCACATGACAAAGATTGATGATAACAGGAATTATATCCATAAAAAATAGCTATTGTCCCATACAGTCTTACAAGTTACATAATCATAATTTAGCCTTATTTAACTAGCAATGTACAACATCTAATCTCCTAAATAGCATTAAAATATGAAAGTCATTTTTATTGTCTTGAATGTACTTCATTTCCATATTTTTCAATTTTTATGTAGCTATTACTCATGGATTAAAACAGTATATCTGGGAGGTTTATAAAACTCAGGAAGTAAACAAAACCCATGATGTTCAGAAAATAACATTGGAAAATAACCTTCCAAAAGGATATGTAAGTAGTTAACAAGTGCTGTTGAGAATAGATTCTTTAATCAACTTATCTGTCTATAAATTATGAAGGAAGCTTCAAAGGTATAGCTTTCTTAATTGTAACCAATGCTGTCGTGTAGTCCTCAATAACAAAGCTGACGTTGAATCACTTATGATCTGATAAACAACCCCTCAACTGCACTTCTATAAATCAACCAAATAATTTTATCAGTTATTTAAGCAAGTGTTGAGGGATAATTGATAAGTTACTTGGTTCTTTGTGAGTGACTATCCTCTCTGAGATAAACATTTTTTATATTTCCTGAGGGGAAAAAATCACACAACACAGATAGTGCTCAAACACAGCCTGACCGAACCAAATAAAAATTGGCTAAGATGGTTGCATGACTCAGTGTTGGTATATCCAACTGATGGTTATCATTATGAGGGGGAAACCATCCTGCACCATCTCAACATGTCTATTTTTCTCACATGGTATGGGATGATGTGCTTCCGTGTTGCAGTGCTTGCTGTATTCTCTGTGTTGATTAACCACATCAGAGAGTTGTGCGTAGTTCAGGAGAAACTCTTTATGGTACCTTCTTTATAATTATAGTTGTACACCTCTTTGATTAGTGTAGCCTAACACATTAGTATTAAGAAGCCTTGAAAATGAACAGACAAGCAATTAGAGAATATACTGAAGTCCCTAAGAACAGCACATATAAAACAAAATTGCTGACAAAACACTGCAGCAGTTATGACTGTATGGCCATTCTAGTACATAATATAATGTGTAATTAAGGTTAAAATGACTATCTTTGAGAACTTTCTCACTGTTAATGGAGAGATTACAATGGGAAAAGCCATATGAGTAGCATATTCTGTGTTAAAGTGTTCTTTCTCAGACTCTAAAACTTGGAATTTATAGGAATGGTTGGATAGTAAATAAGAAGATACAAAGGTAGAAATGTACCATAATTCCCCTCACATATGACCTATGTAATAGAAGCAAGGGAACCTATGTTTGAACATACAGAGGGGTGCCTTATTAATGACCCAATACAGGACACCCAATACAGGGAGTATTCTACATCTGAACTGCTTAAATTGGGAATGGAGAAAAAATCAATCTAGGAAAAAAATGTAAATAATGTAAATACTTATCCTTTGTTTTTAAAAGAGTATTCATAATTTAAGGCAATGCCAAGGAAACAAGTCCTTGATGAACTGGCTAATAGGAGTCATTAGGGACATTTGGTTATCATTTTCTGGATATTAATGACTAGAAGATAATGGAGATAGATAGAAATTACTTAGAGAACTGGGCTTGAGAGAGGCAGCATTTAATGCTCAGGGCACTGTCCCTGATGGGAATGTATAAAGAAGAGAGTTAAGAAATAAGTTAATTCAACAAGATCCTAGGCATTGTCTGTTTTAGTGGGTTTCTTGATCTCAGTGATGGGATATTATCATTATTAGGTAGGAGAAGCTTTGGTAAATCTGAGTAACTTATACTTCCATGTAATAAGGCTCCATAATATGTTAGGCAATTAGAAAAACATAAGAAAATAGAAATCCAAGCAACAGGATATGTCTGGATCACTTGATATCAAATATGGCACAAATTGGCAAGACTTGTGTTTATCTGTAGGCAAGGAAAATATTACAGAAAGAAAAAATCAGTGCTGTTAAACTTTAATAAGAGTTTCTATATAAATAACATTTCAAAAGTGGTGTAATTATAGAACAGTGCAAATTTAAAGGATTAATCTTGTCCCAGTGATGAGTAGTTATGTGCATAAAATAAGCTTTGTTAATTTTCCTGCTTCAGAAAGGTATACTGGAATTGTTGGTTCAGCATATGAAAATCTCAGAAATTTTGTCTAAGCAAGATTCTCCAGTTCTAGCCAATGCAGCATCGTAGACACTGTCAGACCCAAAAATCCAACAGAGTCACAGCCACAGCAAGCTAGAGAATTTACTCATTGCCTATAGGCTCAGTGCCAATTCAAGCAGCTTGAGCAGGCCCCACTGAGCCCATCAGGATTGGACATAGGCATATGAAGGAGGCCCTGAAGCAATACCCCAGGAAAAGGAAACTGAATGGCTCATGAAAAATAATTACAGATTATAGAGAATTTAATAAGATAAGGCCTGCCATTCACACTGCTATACCTAATATTGTTCTTTTAATGAACAATTCATATTTATGATTGTGAGCCTAGCCTTAAAGGGCTGAGCTATACCTCCAGCTCTTAATGAACAATTCATACAAGTATTGGAATACTTTCATGCTGTATTAGATTATGTTGATGTATTTACTTAGTATCTACTTAGTTTCTGACACCTGGTATCAACTGGAATCTGCTTGAATTGGATGGTGGTCGTGTTTCATAAGGATTTCACCTCTGGTGAAAAGTTTTATTTCATTGAAAGTTAAATTTTAACTTGTGTGTTACAGATTTGGAAAAGCAACTGGCAGAACAGTAGAAGCAGAAGCTTGAAGAGTTTGAAATAATGGATTCATGAGGGTGAGAGGAGGCATATCCAGAAGCCACTGAGGTGTTAAATTAAACCAGGGATTAATGACATCCTTGATGCCCAGAGGCCTCAGCTGGAGATTGTCAGGCCCCATCTAGATATGCCTATCTGTGTGGGAACATCAAGAGTCCCTGCCTATTGGATCTTTTTCCCCCATCACCAGGCATCTGCTAGAGGTGAGTCTGGGACCAACTCAGGTTGAACCCCCCCCCACATACACTTCCCTGGGAACTGCCTGGATTGGCCCCAGATATTGATAGCCCCTGTGACCTGTCCCCAGTGAGAGTGCTCCTGGTGCTCTGATACATACCCACCCAACCCCACCAAGAGCTTGCCCTCCCCATACCCTGTGCCCTACCCTGCCCACTGTCCCACTGCTCTGGTTTACCACTAGAACAAAGGGATTCTCCAAAAATCCTGCCACCTTCAGGGAACTTCCTGGAGCTGTTCTGAGCACAATAGACCTGCCTATCCACTCAGGGCCACCTGGAAACCCCGCCTGCCTGATCTCTGACAACCACGGCCTGCCCTCTCATGGACTTCCAGGCACCTCCCAGCGATCAGCCTATCCCCTTGGGACCATCCTGAGTCCATGCCTGCTGGATCTTTGAAACCCAGTGATGGGCTCTCTTCTGGAGCCTGAACTTTGACCCCCATCACCAGGCCACTGCCTGAGGAGAGACCTCATAAAGAGTTTGGACTACCCATAGCAACTTACATCGAACTTCTGACCCAATTAGGATAGGTGGGCAATAACCTACAGAGAGAGGGACCTCACCAGAACCTACTGGAAGAAGCAATGGGAAGACAGTAATACAAGAAACCACCTAACAATAGAAAGACAAGCATGACACAACCAAAATCTAGGGTCTCTACAACAACTAGACCTGAAAAACACAAAGCAGATGAAGCAGAAGAGAATGGCTTAAAATATATATTCATAAAAATATTAGAGGCCCAAAAGACGATGTGAAAAAAAATCCCTCAAAGAAATGGCAGAAAAACAAAAACAAAAAAAAAATTGGAAGAAATGAACAAATCTCTTAAGGAAAGTATGAAAATCCAAGGGGGTGGTGGGACAGGTGAAGGAAACAGTTTAAGACTTGAAAACAGAAATACAGACAATATAGGAAACAGAAACAGAAGGAATGCTGGAAACAGAAAAGTTGGGCAAATGATTGGGAACTACAGAAATAAGCATAACCAACAAAATACCAAATATGGAAGGGAGAATCTCAGGTATTGAATATAAACTAGAGGAAATAGATTCATCAACCAAAGAAAATCTTAAATCCAACGAATCCCTAACACAAAACATCCAGGAATCGTGTGACACCATGAAAAGGCCAAATGAAAGAATAATAGACATAGAGGATGGCAAGGAAGCCCAGCTCCAGCTCAAAGGTACAAAAAACATATTCAACAAAATCATTGAGGAATACTTTCCCAATCTGAATGAGGACAAGCCCATGAAAGTACAAGAAGCATACTGAACACCAAATAGACCGGACCAAAGAAAAAAGACCCCTCAATACATAATATTCAAAACACCTAACATAGAAAATAAAGAAAGAATATTAAGAGCAGTGAAGTAAAAAGGACAGGTAACATGTAAAGGCAGACCTGTCAAAATTATGCCTGACTTCTCCATGGAAAACCTCAAGGTAAGGAGGTCCAGGATAGATGGACTACAAGTACCAAGAATCCACGGATGCCAGCAAAGGACATTATACCCCACAAAAATCTCAATCACTATAGATAGAGAAAACAAGATATTTAATGACAAAGTCAGATTTTCATAATATGTATCTACAAATCCAGCCCTACAGAAAGTTTTGGAAGTAAAACTTCAACCCAAGAAAGTTAACTACACTAACAAAGTCATAGGCAACAGATAATGCCACCTCACCAGAACCCAAGAGTAAAGCAGGACAAATATATTCACAACACCACTGCCAACAACAACTCTAAAACAAACAAGCATTAACAATCAATGTTCCTTACTCTTCCTCAACATTAATGGTCTTAACTCGCCGATAAAATGACACAGGCTAACAGAATAGATACAAAGACAAAATCCTTCGCTCTGCTGCATACAAGAAACACATCTAAGCTTCAAAGATAGACATTACCTCAGGGTAAAGGGCTGGGAAAAGATCTTCCAATCAAATGGACACAAGAAGCAAGCAGGCGTGGCTATCCTAATATCTAACAAGTTAGACTTCAAACCAAAATTATTCAAAAGAGATGAAGATGGTCATTTCATAATCATTGCATGAGAAATCCATCAACACAGAGTCTCAATTCTAAACATCTGCATCCCAGATATAAAGACGCCCACACACATTCGTTAAAAAAAAAAAAAAAAAAAAAAAAAAAGAAACAAAAGTACTAACAGAAGTTATGTCTCAATTGGGATTAATGGACATCTATAGAGCATTCCATCCAAACACAAAAGAATATACCTTCTTCTCTGCACCACATAGAACCTTCCCTAAAATTGACCACCTACTAGGCATCATAACAAATGGTTCTGGCACAATTGTTCAACAAATGGTGCTGGCACAATTGGATGAGGGTGTGTAGAAGACTGCAGATAGACCCATGTCTGTCGCCATGCTGAAAACTCAAGTCCAAATTAATCAAAGATCTCAACATCAATCCAGCCACATTGAAACTCTTAGAAGAGAAAGTAGGAGGTACCCTTGAACAAATTGGTATAGGAGACTGCTTCTTGAACATAACTCCAGGGGCACAGACACTGAAAGAAACAATTAATAAATGGGACCTCTTCAAACTTAGAAGCTTCTGTAAGTCAAAGGACACAGTCGACGAGACCAAATGGCAGCCCACTGACTGGGAAAAGATTTTCACCAACCCTATAGCCGACAAAGGGCTGATCTCCAAAATACACAAAGAACTCAAGAAACTAGTCAACAAAACACCAAATAACCCTATTAAAAAATGGGGTACAGAACTGAAGAAAGAATTCTCAATAGAGGAAATCAAAAAGGCTGAAAGACAGGGAAATGCAAATCAAAACAACTTTGAGATACCATCTTACCCCTGCCAGAATGGCTAAAATTAGAAACACCAATGATGACTCATGTTGGAGAGGATGTGGAGAAAGGGGAACACTCCTCCACTGCTGGTGGGAGTGCAAACTCATACAGCCATTTTGGAGATCAGTATGGCGGTTCCTCAGGAAAATGGGAATTAGTTTACCACAGGACCCAGCAATCCCCCTCTTAGGCATATACCCAAAGGATTCACATCCATGCAACAAAGACATCTGTTCAACTATGTTCATAGCAGCATTATTTGTAATAGCAAGGACCTAGAAACAACCTAGATGCCCCTCAACTGAAGAATGGATAAAGAAGTTGTGACACATTTACTCAATGGAATACTATTCAGCAGATAAAAAAAAATGGAATCTTGAAACTCACAGACAAGTGGATGAAACTTGAAGGCACCATCCTGAATGGAGTAACCCAACAACCAAAAGAAAAACATTTTATGTACTCGCTCATATATGGGTTTTAGACATACAGCAAAGGATCACCAGCTTATAATTCACACTGCCACAGAAACTAAGATACAAGGAGGACTCTAAGAGATTCATATAAGGTCCCTCATGAAAGGGGAAGGAATAAGATCTCCAGAGCATATAGGGAGTGGGTGTTAGTGAGTAGAGAGAGTGAGGGAGCTAGGAGAGAAAAAGAGAGAGAGAGAGACCATAAGAGAGGAGCCATTATAGGTATGAAGGAAAAACTGAGCCTAGAGAAATGTCCAGAGACCTACAAGACTGATCCCAAGTACCAATTTGAGCAACAGTGGAAAGGCTACCATAAATGCCCTTCTCTTGATAATGAGATCAATAACTAACTTATTCACCATCATGGAGCCCTCATCTAGTACCTGTTGGAAACAGAAGCAAATACCCACAACTAAACACTGAGCCAGAATGGAATCCAGATGCAGAGAGGGAGGACGAGACCAGGCTGCAAAAACACATAGAGACAGCTGACCTGATCATGGAGGAACTATAGTGCCCCCAGACTGAGAGTTGGGAATCCTGCCTGGTACTGACTCAGACCCCCTGAACACAAGTCTCAGCTAAAAGCCCAGGTCAGTCTCAGGGACTTCAGACAGTGGAACCAGGATGTATTGCTAGTGCACAAAAGGACTTTTTTTGGCACATCCCACATGGAGGGATACTCCCTTAACCTAGAGACAGGAGAGATGTCCTAGTCCAAATGACTTGACAGATTTAGATGACTCCTTCTGGAAACAATCACCCTAAGTGTGGAGTGGGTAGTAGAGGTGAGGGGCAGGTTGTTGGGGTGCAATGCCTAGCTACAAAGATATTGGGAGACAGTGTCTACTGAGGGAAGAAGTGTCAGTTTTCATTATTCATGTGGTCTTTGGCATGTTTCATTGCTCTAGTAGACAGTCCTACTCTCATGCAAATATATAAAGAATTAATCAGACTCACCATACTAAAAAAAGAAGACATAAAGGTAGGAAAGTAATGTTCAAGGTAGTCTTGAAGGAGGTAGAGGAATAGAGGGTAGATATGATCAATTCACAATTTATGTATGAAATTCTAAAACACCTAAAAGATATAGGACATGGGGACATCAATCTTCATCCCTTATGGCTAACTTTTAAAGTACTACGGGGTTTCTTCCATGTGTTCTTATAGAATTTTGGCAATACTCCTAATGCAAACTCTGTGTGATACACTGTTAAAATGCCAGATAAGATGTGCTTGTTGGTATCACAATAGCAGCTATTTCATGAATTTTAGGAAGTCCAATTGGATCAATACTATTTCACAGGACATAACTCTTATCCATAACTGTAATGTAGAACAAAAGCTTTTGAGGAAGGTACTAATGTGTCCCCCATGAAGAAGGAACTGCTATTAAATTCAGGTTACATGTCTGTCAAATTTCTTTCTATTCATTTGAATTGAAATTATTACTGCTGTCACCTTCAATCAGTTATGGGTACCAATTACTTTTTTTTTTCAGCAACTGGTATATTATAGAGACTCATAACTGGCTACATTCCTAAGAACATGTGATGGTTGATGTGACATGATGGCTAATAGTGAAGGAGAAGTACAGGAAGGATGCCCGGGCAGTAGGTAGGTAGAAGGAATAATTTAGACTTGTAAAGAAAAAGAAAGAGATACCAGAGAGACACCAGGGGCCAGAAACATAGACATGGAGTAAGCAGGGCCTGATGCAAAACATAGATGATTATAAATAGGTTAAATTAAGTTGGAAGACCTAGTGGGATGATCCAAAACTAAGACCAACCATTTATAATTAGTGATAAGTCTCTGTTTCTTTATTTGGAAGCTGGTTGGTGGACCAAAGAAAATTCCAACTACAGTTCACAGGTTCTCAAGAATAAAACAAGGCAGATCTTTGCAATCATTTGTAGACATTAACAATTTGCTAAATTACATTTACTCTGTATTCCAATTGGCAATATCAGAAGAAATAATAATTCTCATCAGACTCATTTTCTGTGTATTTCAATCACAAGGCTATTTGAAATACACAGGTTGATGTGTTTCTATTTAAACAACTTATTTAATCATTGATATGTTGAGTGTTTTATGTGGTGTGTGTGTGTGTGTGTGTGTGTGTGTGTGTGTGTGTGTGTGTGTGTGTGCATGCCAGTGCATGTGTACGTGTGTCAGATCAGGGAGAGTTGGTTCTCTCCTTCTTCATGCAGGTCCTAGGCACTGAATTTAGGTCATCAACCGTCACATAAAATATTCCAATTCACTCTCACTTAACCACCTAATTAGACTACCAAGTTGATTTTTAAATTGGCTTACTGTTTATTTTTGAAAGATAACTGATCATTTTGGACTATTCAACTACACTGTCAAAGCCAATAAATTTTTATGTAATGATGGAAAACATAAGTGTTTTTAACTACTAATACATTAGCCACAAACAACATGTAGTTGTTGATTAATTGAAATATGACTAATTACCAGTGAGTAATTGTAGAACTCATTATGATAAATTGATTAAAATTGAAATAACACATGCAGCAGGTATCTACTACTTCAATTATCTGTGATATAGCTGGAATATTCTACATAAATAAAATTTATTCAAAAATAAGTTCATAGAATGAACAAATCTATTAAGATTTGTCTCTGTGTGTGTCTGTGTGTGTCTGTCTGTGTGTGTGTATAAAATCAAGTAGAATAGGTTTTGCATTTTGAGAGTTGATTTTCAGGTACATAAATAAATAATAGCTGAAATATGAGAGCTAAAAAACAGAGCTTGTAAATCAATGACAGTAATCAGAACATTTTTATTTGTATATAATATTCAACATAATTTGACTAAGCACATAGGATAGGCATAAGTAAGTATACTAAATGGCTTGCTCAACTGAATCTGTGAGCATTCAAACAAGCAAAAATGCAGTGTAACAATATGAAAACAATATGTATATTTTGGAAAGATTCACTCAATCAAACTTGTCTCCACCGCATAACTCTCATTGCTCTATTTGTAAGACTATAAAAGAATTATATTATTTCTCCCTTTCTTCCATCCTCTCTAGCACTCCCACACTGCCTCATTACTGTCAAATACAGCTTATCAACTTTTAGCAAAATTGCAAGCATAGAATTGGCAATAAACTGTAAATTATCATATGTAGTTTGGTAAGTATTTTGTTAAATTTCATGTGTGGATTAAAATTAAGCACATTGATTTTTGAAACATGTCTTAATCCCTCATTTTGTATATCAAATTTTGATAGTTATCTGTTTAAAGTTGATTCTATTAGTAAATAAACAGAGAAAGTTATGAAGTAAGACACTGAGACAGTACCTAAAATAGAAATTTGTCATAAAGAAGCAAAATTTCATATTTAAAACATTTATTCATGTATACTAGATGTTAAAATTTGTGATTGTGCATAAACAAATGATTAATTTAATTCAGATAGTTTGTGAAACAATGAGCAATATTTATTTACATAAGTTTATTAAACATATAGCAAAAATTATCCTATGAATGTAAATGAATAAATGTCATCTTATTCTAATATTTCCTATATCCCTCAGATATTATTATAATAAAATTTCTTAATATGTATGCTTGGCCAATACCCACACAAATTAATACACTTAACTTTGAGACTGTGCTTCATAAAAAAGCATTTTCAAAGCAATTTCTGTTAAAAATATAAATGAAATTTCAAAATATAATTGAATGTTTTATTACTAACTTTCTTTCAATAGAATTTGCTATCGATTGGGCAGGTTTTTTTTTTCTTGTTAGTAGATATACAGTTTCAAAATAATGGGAAAAGTATTTTATCATTTAAGTAACATCTTTGGGCAATTTGATCACAAAAGTAATTTTGATTCTCAGTTAAAAATGTGTGGAAATATTAAACAAACAGTATAATCAACATATTCAGAGTTACATACAGTAAATAGACTTGTACTTAACCACTGAAATAAATGATTGCTTATAAAAATTATCACTTTTCAAATTGAGGTCCATTAACTGTAACGCATTTCCTGACATCATAACACCTCCCCTACAAAGTTGATTCTATCCATGTCTTCTCTGAATTCTTCTAATATGTACATATATTATCCATTAGGTTGTCTTCTTAATACAAGTTATATTGAACACTCACCACACATTTAGTTTGTGAGCCCTTGGGAGTTAGAAAGTATATTTTATCTTTCTTTTACTATCTAATAAATATGAAAGATAAATGTTTGTTCAATAATGAAGGAAAGAAGTAATTAATTAATGGGCGTAACTGATAGACTCTTCTCCTAATCTTATATCACCTCCTTAACAAAAGTAAATAAATATTGGAAAGTATAGGTCATTTGTTATTTGAAACAGAGGAACAGAGCATGAGGTAAAATAATAGGAAATGGTAGTAAGTATAACAATTTTTTATTCATCACCTAATTGCCACAAACTTAAAAGATTATCATACGTAATTTTGACTTTCAAATTATCATAAATATTTTCTTAATGCCTGTAGTTTTTTTCATTTAATGCTTTAATGCTTATATATGCATAGTCTGCTTACATAATTGTGTATACATTTGTACATGTGCATGTCCTTGTATCTGCATATGTGAATATGTGCCTATGTAGCTCAGATGTCTTCAGTTGTCTTTCCCTGTCTTTTCTGGTTACATTTTGAGTCAGTCTCTCACAGAAGGCAGTGCTCACTGACAGGCTAGCATGATTGGATACTATGCTCCTTGGATGTGGCTGTCTCTACTCTGTCAGTATTTTGGTTACAGAACTACATGACAATGACTAGTGTTTTATGTGTTGTTGGTAATCTAAACTTAGGTCTTCGTGTTTATGTGGTAGCACTGTATCAACTGAGCCATTTCCTCAACCATGCTCCATTGATTTTAACAAATATTTTGTTCATAATATCTTTAGTTAGCCAGTGATAAATAGAATAAAACAATAGTGTGATTTTCACTTTACAGTTAAAAGATACATTTAGCAGTGTGAAATATCATAATTCAGGTCATTCAATCAATCAGTGGCAAAATAGAATTGGGACCAAAACCTGTGTGAATATAAGTACATTACCGTTAAGAATACCTGATGAGTTTCTCTCAAAGTGCAAAAAAATGTACCGTTTTACATTACCTCATCCCACAAATGAGAAGTGTTTTCCATCACCCTTCACCCTGTGATTAGTTTGGCCTCACATCCTATACACAGTGCATTTGATTTCAAGACACAGGACTTGATTAAAGAGAGATCTGTGGTAGCAGAAGGAAAACAAACCCAAACTATAACAAAACCTGTCAGATTCAAAAACACTACACAGTAATGGAGTCAATGATCTATGTGTTATTACTAACAATTTAGTGATACTACTGATATTTATCAAAGCTTGTATATAATTGATACCCTTGTCTTCTTCAGAATAGTGATTCCTACCTTTATAACAGAGGCACCAGCTCTGGAGAGTGGACTGTGAATCTGAGCTGCAGCAGCCATGTTGGCAATACTATTGAGATGATTCATCTGATTCATTGCCATGGCAACTGATGCTGGAGGTAAGCTGACTGGAAGTAGGGGATGAGGCATCATCATAAATGGCAGATCCAGACCTAAAAGAAACAGTGTTTATTAAAGTTGTTATGTAAGTTTTCTAAAGCATCCTCATACATTATTATCAGCATTTTATATCTTAATGAACAGTAGTGATATTTTGGAACATCAATAGTATCTGTAAGATTTTAAAATGTTTAATATCTAAGAAAAAATCTTCCTACATTAACATAATTTCTATTACATAATTTTCTCTAACAGACCTAATAGGTGACTTAATAAGGTAGAATACATATTGCCTAAGATTCAAATTATTAAAGAAAATAATACTGCAAGAAAAGGAATGCTTAAAATGGCAATTTAAAATCTTTATTAAGAAAGAATAAGTATCATGCTAAAATATTAACTCACTTTCCATTTTAATAGCAAATGTCAAGTTGTTCAATATTAACAGGAATTCAAAGCTTTCTTTTTATATATCTTAAAGAATAACTCTCAGATATTGTGCATTCTATTTGTCATAGTCACAGATATGTCATTAGGTACAATATTTCAAACTAAAACAGTTGTCGGCATAAAGCTTCTCAAGTTGCCAGAGTTTAAAACCATCTTTGAGCAGATACAAGATAAAGTTAGAATAACTATATAGATACATTTAAAAATGTTCTGCTATAGTACTTTTCCTATTTTGGACAGAGCTCAAAAAGCAATTTTCTATAACATATATTATAAAATATCATTACTTATATTTTACAATTAATTATGGGCCATCCTTTAACTTTTCTTCTCATGTCATAACAAAAAGGAAGCAAGAAGAAATGTTTTCAGAAGACACTAATATCTAATTTATCAAACCATTAGTTGTAGTAATACTATCACTAAAACATGTGATTCAGGAAACTATTTTCTCCCACTCTGAGAATACATGTTTCACATAAAAATTTAAAATTAAATCCAACTTAGAGGCTGAAAGGAAGTAATGGTGAGTTATTTGTGGTCAGTCTTCTAAATTCATGTGTGATGGTTGATTTAAAGTTCTTAGGAAGTACACTGAGAGCCAAAGGTAGCACAGCACACTTCCAAATTGTAGGTTCTTGCAACACTTAAGTGAATATTGCAATTTTAAAAACTTCCTAAATAATGAATATACTTGCCTCCAATGTTTCTTTTGAAGATAGCCATAAAATGTACTCACTAAAGCTGCCCAGGGGCTAAAAGAAGCCCAGAAATTTAAATTATATATGAATGTCAAAGAAAAGAAATGTATTTGGACATTTCTTTGGACATTATGAGTATATGCCACACAAGATACATTAAAGGTTCCTATCCATTTTGGCTTACCGAATTCAACTTTTAAATACATTTTAGGAACAATTTATCACACTAATGTATCAGATATAAAAGACTTTTCTCTAGTGTCAGTTTAAAACTAGAGAAATATCCAGAGACATAGAAGGATGACCCCAACTACTAATCTGAGCAACAGTGAAAAGGCTACCTTAAATGCCTTTTCATGATAATGAGATTGATAACTATCTTATATGTCATCCTAGAGCCCTCATCTAGTTGCTTATAGAAACAGAAGCAGACTCCCACAGCCAGAGGGGGAGGAGTGATGAACAAAGTGGTCAAGACCAGGCTGCAGAAAACCACAGAGATAGCTGACCTGGGCAGTATAAGGAACCTCTGACAGTGAAACCAGGATGTATTCCTGGTGCATGCAAGGACTTTGAAAGCATATTCCCCATGGAGGGATACTCCCTTAACATTGAGAGAGAAGAGAGGCCCAAAGCCCTACTCTGAATGACTCAATAGATTTTGATGATCCCTTCTGGAAGGCCTCAACCTCCCTGTGGAGTGGGTGAGGAATGGGATGGGATGGTGGCCTGGGGGAGCATGAGCAGATGCCAGTGAGCAGGAACTGGGATCGATATATAAAATAAGGAAAACATAATAAAAAAAGTCATTGTTGAAAAAAAATAAAAAAATAAAAGAAACATTCCATGTATGTAGTCAGTTTATGATCCTAATCTGTTGAAGGCTCGCAAGTTTTCCATGTAAATTTACAATATTTCAGCATCACTTGCTCACATTTCGGGAATAAAAGAAATAAGTATACTAATTTTTTCTTGTGATTATTAAGTTATTACAGAAGTCTTAGCAGAAGACTTAAAAATTGCCTTCTATACTACATGCATTTATTTTTCTCAAAGGAATAGTAAAAATGAGTCTTCATTTCAATCAAAACTTTAATTTAATATATTTCTATGTAATCTACAATGAAGTTATTGTTTCTGAGTTTATTTTTAAGCATTTAATTATAGATTGATATATAAGCACTTGTTTAATTATGGGTAGAAAATGAAATCATAATCTTGTGTTGAATGTGGACAACCAGAATTCAACATATTCATCTCCTTAAGTACTTATAATTCTGAGGTGTATTATGCTAAATGAAATAAACTAGACACATAAATTGACAGTTTTAAAATATAATCCATCAAATATTTCAAATAACTATGAATGGCTTATAAGCCATACTTTTAGAGCTGACCTGAAATAACTAATTATAAATTGACTATATTTCCTTGAACACCAAGCTAATTATTACATGCCAGTTATGCATGCAAAGCATATGCAAATATAAAATGATTTCAGTAAACAGTCTAAACTGGAAACATTGAATTAACACCCAATATTATACAACACACAAGCATTGTGAACCATTTATTTCATGGGCCATATATGTACATAGACTTTTAATAACATGGTAATGAAGACAACTCTCAGTTTAGAAAAAAACAATCAAAATTACTTTTCTCATTTCTGTTAACAATAAGGATATAACACAAGCTACTATTAGCATCATTATGCTGTAGTATAGCAACGACTAGCTTTTCCACATAAAAACATGCACCATCTCTTCCTACCCATGAAGGGTGCAAATCTCAGGAATACTCCAATTGTCATTGTAAATATGACAACAGTTTGTCCCAGTTCATGTTTGTTTATTTCTATAGAATCTTTCCATTTTTATGGTGATATCATATAGCAGTCCCTTTAATAACAATTCCAAATACCCCTGGTTATTCTTCCTAAGCCTTCATTTACTCCTCCACTCCAATTGGTATACTTGAATAAAGCACAACTTCCATGAATTTAATTATAGAATTTCAAGTTTTGATATCTCATTATATTTTTACATGTATTCTTCACTCTAGTGCCATAGTACTATTTGTATTTATCTACAGATGTAACTAACCATAACATTATATGACATAGTTGACTTTCTCTGAAATTGTATCTCTAACCCAAACCAACACAACAAAAATAATTTTTCACAACAAACCTTGAGGTAGGTTTTATTGTCCCAATTTTACTTTTTATATTTATTTGTTTGTTTTTGTTTTTGATACAGGGTTTCTCTAAGTAGCTTTAGAGCTTTTCCTAGAACTTGCTTTGTAGACCAGGCTGTCCTCAAACTCACAGAGATCTGCCTGCCTCTGCCTCCTGAGTACTGCGATCAAAGGTGTGTGCTACCACTGGATGGCTTATGGTCCCCAATTCATCAGTAGAAAAAACATTTTTTAAAAAATTAATCTAATTTTATTAAAGGATAATTTGCTTCTCACAATGGTGAACCCCCCTATGTCTTGTCCAATGAGAGTGGTCACTCATAAAACATATACACACCAACAACAAAACAGACTAAAAAGATTGTATTTAAGTTTGTATGCATATAGGCACTTATAGAAGGGAGAAAGCAATACAATTCTATCTCAATTAAAAACACTAAAAGACTATTTTAGAGCAGTTTTAAGTTTATAGAAAATGAAAACAGAAATTTTTGCTATAAAGTACCCCTACTATGCATGCACAAAAAGCTAGATTTCTTATTAGAATATGACATTACTATAGTATATTTTACCATCAACATATCATTATGTCTAAATTATTATTCATGAAATTATATAGTTTATATTAAAATACACTTTTTGAGCTATATCTCACCTGTATTTAAAATGCATAATATCTTCTATCTATGGCCTTTGTATCATACAGAATAATTCCAATACATCTAAACGCACTGCACTTTTCTCATAAACTTTCTATTTTACTTAATCTCTAGCAATGTCATATAGTCAGGTTCATTTATTATTTAGCCTTTTTATTTTTAGATGCTTTGTTTTTTACTTACAAATATGCACATGAGGTTTATTGAATTCTATTTAAGGAATGCTGGGTCATGTATTTTTATTTGTAATATTCCATATACATATTATCATAGTTATTTGACACATTTATCTATTTCAGTATATCTGGGCTGCTTTAAATATTTAGCAATTATAAATAAAGTTATCCTAAGCTTTAAATATGTGTGTGTAGATATTTCATACTGATTGATGCAAATATGAAAAATTTTAATTTGATTTGTAAGATAATTCCAAAAATGACTTCTAAAGTTACTGAGCTGGTTCCCATTTTATTTTTTATGATTTTTTATTTAAATTAGAAACAATCTTATTTTACATGTCAATCCAGTTCTTTCTCCCTCCAGTCCTCCCCTGCCCCCCACCCAACTCCTACCCCATACCTCTTATGCTCCCTAGGGAGGCTTAGCCCTTCTATGGGGAATCATCAAAGTCTGTCACATCATTTGCAGCAGGGCCTAGACCCTCCCCCATGCATCCTGGCTGAGAGAGTGTCCTTCTATGTGGAATGGGCTCCGAAAGTCCATTCCTATATTAGAGATAAATACTGATTCAGTACCAGAGGCTCCATAGACTGCCCATGATCCCTAATTGGCACCCACTTTCAGAGGGCTGGGTAGGTCCTATTCTGGTTTCCCAGCTATCAGTCTGGAGTCAATGAGCTCCCCCATGTTCAGGTCAGCCATTTCTATGAGTTTCTCCAGCCTGATCATGACCCTCATGTTT
This sequence comes from Phodopus roborovskii, assembly GCF_943737965.1. Taxonomy (NCBI): domain Eukaryota; kingdom Metazoa; phylum Chordata; class Mammalia; order Rodentia; family Cricetidae; genus Phodopus; species Phodopus roborovskii. The sequence goes on from NW_026126274.1 coordinate 55,490, forward strand.
CATCATTCTTCCATCTCTACAACTGGATTCCAGAATCAGTGATTAGCTGTGGGTGTCTGTAGTGAAGCATTTTCTTAATAGTTGGCAATTCTGTGAGCAGGTTATGTTTGACCAAGTTTTACATTTCACATATTCTAATGGCAGCATAAGGACACCTTATTTTAGCTTACATATCCCTATTGACATATGATTTAAAATTACTTTCATAAGTTTATTTTTTACCCATATATTTTCTTTCATGAAGTTTATCTTCATGTCTCTGTTTTCATTGTTTTTAAATATAAGATTATGGATTTATGTATATATTCTATCAGTTTTTAGCAGATACATATTTGGGAAGACTATATCTCCACTCTATGACTTTTTTATAATTCTCTTAATTGTGAGTTCAAGAGCAGATCTGAATTTTATATACACCCATTTAACAATTATGTTTTTTTATTTCAATGGTCAATCTTTGTTATTGTATGTAAAATATATAAGTGTATCCTAAAACCCCTAGAAAATTTTGTGATTCTATCTTCTATTATTTTCATGGTTTTGGCATTTATGCTTAAAATTGTGATCAAATTTTGGTTAATTTTTTATAGGATTGTATGGTTCTGTCTTAGAGTCAATGATTTATTTTTGCAAGGGGATTTCCACTTGTTCACTGTCATTTGCTAAAACAGCTATTCTATTCATGACTGTGTTTCCTCCTTCTCTAAATAATAACTGATGACATATATGCAGGCCCATTTCTGAATATATTATTTTATATTTTTAAACTATTTGTCAAATAAACCACAAGGTGTGATACACTTACTCCACTATGTTCATCTTCTCCATTGCATTGGCTACTTTTGACATCTGATTTCCATATACACATTAAAATTAGCTTATGAATATGTAAATGAAAGAATTTCCTAATATTTCACTCATGATTACATTGAATTGGCACTTTAAATTAGGAAGACTAGACATTAAAATGCTAAGAACCCTTTTTATTCATGATCATACAATGACCATTTATATAGTCTTTGGTGTTTTATCATAGATTTGTAGTTTATTTTCTATAGGTCTTATATATGTTATCATATTTTAAAATAAGTATCCCAACATTTTTGCTTATGGAAAAATACATTTTTAAATTTCAGTTTGAAATGATGCAATGACAGAGCATAGGAAAGCAGCTGTTTTTACATTAAGTTTTTTTACCCTGAAATCTTAACTTATTAGACTAAAGAAAATGTTATGAAATCTTTGGTCTGTTTTTCCATTGACAAACATGTCATTTTGGAAAAGATATATTCACTTTTCCCAATCAATATTATTTTTTGTTTCTCAATTAAATGCTTGTATATTATTGAATATTTTTTCATTTCATTCATAGATATATTAAGATGTAGTTTGTGATGCTATTGATTTTGACATATGACAAATACTGGTCTGAAAGAATATGTTAGAATGTCATTTGATTTCTATATTATTGAAGATAATATAGATACCTACTGAAAAGTTTCCTATAAAACCTAATATTCTTCTGTGAATTCATCTTCACCTGGTATTATATTTTTTGGAATAATACTAATTATATGTTATAAATTCAATTCCTTTAATGTATTATATATCCTTTTGAGATTATTTTAGTCATTCTTGGAATAGAATTTTTTAAATGATCCTAATTTATTGAACAAATTAACTACTTTAAACAATAGTAAAACAATCTACATGATTATTTTTCAGCATGGTTATTCCCCCAAAATGTGTGAAGTGCATTAAGGTACTTATGAAGCTAGAACACAATGATGGATAGATATTGTGTGTACTTGCCCTCCTTCCTATTTCCTAAGAGAAGACATGAGGTTTTAGTTTGAAATTAAGGGTTGAGATGAAGTCTCCATCTGTACTGAGCTTTACATGGAACCATTAGGAAATGAAGCAATCAGTCCCATTGCCAAAATTCTGGACTTGACCGTGCACTTGTAATTTCAACACTGGGAAAGTAGAGACTGGGGGGGAGGGTCTTCGAGTTCACTGTTCAGCCTGCCTAGCCTAATTTTTTAGCTTTAGAACAGTGAGATAGCTCTCCAGAGGTTGATACCTAAGGCTGTCCTATAGCTTCCACACTCCCACACCCCACACTCATGCACATATGTATACACACACACACACACAAACATACACACAACTAATACACATACATAAAAACTTTGAATTTGTATATGTGTACTTGTGAACAGTATAGTTTTCCTTAAGTGATACAAAACCTCTTGTCCCTAGAGACAATACAATATTCATAACAATACCCTTTCATTTTCTTATTTTTTTCGTTGGTTTTTTTTTTCATATACTATCTTGGAATATGCTAGTATTACAGGATTATTTCACCATAACTAGCTGAACAAAATGTTTTGAGTGGAAAAGAATATAATTATCCATTACAATAAATAAAATCTTGAAAGAAATTCACTGTAATGTGTACTAAAGACTTGAGGTAAAGGGCTTAAAACATCCATGGATTTGTTTCTGTCTAGCAAAGTCTCTCAGCACACACAATTTTGAGCTCCTGTGAGTCCTACCTGAATATCTTTTGTGGAAAATGGGTGAATGGCCAAGAACCATACAGTAAATAAAAATGCAAACAAAACTTCAAAGGGCTTCATTGGGGAGGAATGGGAAGTGCATTCTTGAAATAGAATTTTAAAGTGTATCATTCTAGAAATGCCATCTAGGATATACAAATATATAACAGATTAGAATACTTTTATATTATCATGTAAGGATGACCCTGTTTCTGATATTAGAAAAATCATGTCTTCTTTCATATTCTTAACCCGCTAAGAGGTCTATAAGTGTCATTAATCTTGTTAAAGGATTAGGTTTCACATCAGTTGCTCATTTAAATTAATTATTTTAATTTCATCAACTAGTACAGTATTATTAATTGTTTCAAGTTACTTTGGATTCATTTGATTTATCTTTGTGTAGAACAAAGTTCATCCATGACCTGGCAGTCAATTTACCAGGTACACTGCACTTCTAAATAAGAAGTATGGGATACCATGCTTCTAGATATTCCCAGAATTCAGAATACTGAATGTGCTAACCAATCAAAGTTGATAGGTTTCCATAATATAAGTGGTAATTCACATGCAATAAAGTGAAAGTTTCCCCTGAACCATTCTCTGGAATAGTTCATCTCCAAGTCATTTACTAACCTACAGGTCTTGCTGATTGTTGAGGGATGCCCTGGGAATGCTTGCCAGGGCATCCTTTTTACTTTTCTAGACTTGAGTATTCATTATTTCATATCTTTCTTGTCTTTCACATATTATTTAAAACTATAAATTTATCTCTAAGCACAATTTATGCTATAGCTCCAATGATTTCCTAATAGGTATTTTCACCTTTTACTTTGTAAATTTGTCTAAATTATATTATTCATACTGATTTGTGCTTTATTTCCATTGTGAATGACGCATTTTACAAAATTTTATTCTTTAAATTTTATAATATGGATTTTGTGGCCCAAAATGTGTTTATCTGCCTGCCAGGTGCTGAAATTGAAGGTGTGCACCAGCACTGACTGACTAGATGATGAATACCTGTGCAGTATGATGGTTGGACAAGTGTGAGGACTGAGAGAGTAATAATTACTATATATGTATTTAGTTTTTATTTAAATTTCTTTACATATCTATCCCAGTTCCCTCTCCCTCCCTCTCTCCTACCACCTGTGTCCCCCGACCACCCTCCCATCCCATACCCCCAAAATTCCATTGGTCTACCTGTCTATTTTTGTGCTAATACTAGTCTGTTTTCTCGACTATAGCTCTGTAGTAGAGCTCTGTTATATAGTTCTAACCCCTTTTCTTCATTTCTTTTCATTCTTCTTTTTATTCTTTTTGTAATCTTTTTCTTGTGGCTGCTAATAGTCTTGTTGTTCAGTCAGAAGATGATTTCATGGGAGCAAGTTCATCATTAAGTGAAAGCAAAAAGCATTCATGTCTGATGTCATTAGGGTACACGAATCAATTACTAGATTTTAATTGGCCAATTCAGACAATTTACATGAAAAGTGGTTTTTAACCTAATTAAAGTAGCTTCAACTTCAACTTCTATTTTTATTTTTGTTTTAATGTTTTCTTAATCCGTTTTAGCCCACCCTCCATTTTTGTTGCCTTCTTTAACTTTAATGAAACTATTTAGATACAATTTATAACAATTTCACTCCTCTCTCTCTCTGAAGTCTCTCCTAGCCGTCTCAATTCAATTATAGTTATTTTTAGTATTTGGCTTAGGATGTTTTAAATTTAATGTTCTTTTGAGATTTTCATCTATGAGTTCTGTATTTGCAACATTTCTACTCCTCTATGCCTTCCAACTCCTCCTATACCCCCACTATCTCTCAAGTCCATTATCTTCACCCTTATAATTACTCTCTCACTCTCTCTCTCCCTAGTTTGCTGAGTACATTTATTGTTGTTGATATGTGGATGTGTTCATAACTAATGGCTTGGCTTAGCATAAATTGTCAGGAGGCCAATCTCTGGATAGGTTTTCAAGTAGATTTAGAATTTATTTAATGTAGTTGCAAATATTACTATTTAAATATATGGATCATATGAGTGTCATATAAAAAGAATATTCTTAAATCTTCTGTCTTGGTGTAATTGATTTCACTTATCTCCAAAAGATAATACCAAAAAAAAAATTTTAAGACCAGACTATTAAATTCGGAATAAGAATAATATTTATTATTTTATTGATTTCAGAATGCTCCACTTGTATCATTTTCTTTCTTTCTGAATCACTGTCTACCAAGCATTTCTTGCCTGCCAGGTCTGTGTCCATAGCTTCACATTCTTTCAGTTTCATTAGTGTTGGAGAACTATGATTTGTCCTTTATTGAATTTTACATTGTTGCTTATTTCTTTCAATAGTTAACTAGCTTTCGAGAGTATTATAAGTTATTTCTTAGCTTCTTTCTATGCAAGGAAGTGTTTTTTATGCTAATATCTTATAATTTAAGTTGCAAACAAGCTTGTTTTACTTGCCAATCCAGTTCCCTAACCCTAACCCTATCTCATCCCTCTTCTGCTCCCCAGGGAGGGTGGGGCCTTCCATAGAGAATCTTCATAGTCTATCATTTGAGGATCTTCAAAGCCTGTCATATCATTTGGAGCAGGGCCTAGGCCCACCCACATGGCTCTAGGCAGAGAAATTACCCCTCTATGAGGAATGGGCTCCCAAAATCCATTCATATGCAAAGGATGAATACTGACCCATTAGTAGAGGCCCCATAGACAGCCCAGTCCTCCTAAATAACACCCACGTTCAGGGGTCTGGGTTGGTCCTATGCTGGTTTCCCAGCTCTCATAATAGGGCCCATGAGTTCCCCATTGTTCAGGTCAGGAGTTTCTGTGGGTTTCTCCAGCCTGGGCTTGACCCCTTTCTTCATCACTCCTCTCTCTGCAACTGGATTCCAGGAGCTCGGCTCAGTGTTTAGCTGTGAGTGTCTGCTTCTGCTTCCATTAGATACTAGATGAAGGCTCTAGGATGGCATAAAAGGTAGTCATCAATCTCATTATTGAGGAAGGACATTTAAGGTAGCCTCTCTACTATTGCTTAGATTGTTAGTTGTGGTGATCCTGTAGATCTCTGGACATTTCCCTAGTGCCAGATTTCTCTTTAAATGTATAATGGCTACTTCTATTATGGTATTTCTTTTCTTACTCTCCTCTATTTTTTCCCTGACTCAATATTCCTGCGCCCTCATGCCCTCTTCTTCCCTCCTCTTTCCCCCCTTCTTTTTCTCTTAATTCCCTCTCACCTCACCCCATACTACCAATTAGCTTGGGAGATCCTGTCCCTTTCCCCTTCTTGAAGGTACCATGTATGTTCCTCTTGTGGTCCTCCTTTTTTCCTAGCTTTTCAGGTGATATAGATTTTAGGCTGAAAATCTTTTTCTCTATGTCTAAAATCCATATATGAGTGAATACATACCGTGTTTGTCTTTTTGTGAATGGGTTACCTCCCTCAGGATAGTTTCTGATTCCATTGTTTTGTTTTGGTTTTCCAGCTGAATAGTTGTAATATACTATATTTTCTCCATTCTTCAGTTGGGGGCAGTTAGGTTGATTCCATTTCTGGCTATTACAAATAATGCTGCTATGACCGTAGCTGAATAGATGTCCTTGTATGAATGTGCATCTTATGGGTATATGCCTAAGGGTGAAATTGCTGGATCTTGTGGTAGACTGCATGGAAGTATTTCCATTTTTTCTACTATCACCTAGTATTCTCTCTGTCTGATTTATATGCAGACTTGTAGATTGCTTTGGTATTTAATATGTTAGTGCACTTTGATATTCTTTGACATGTTCTCTTACCTTTCACTTATTTTAGAACAATACTTATCACTTGTCAGAACATGGTCCATGAATGAAGCTGTGCTGAGAGATTTCTGAGAAAACTCTAAGTAATCAAGTAAAGAAGAAGTCTTACAACCTCTCTTCTTCTATAATATGAGTTATTTTTATGATGTGCTTTTGTGCCCTTCCTACACGTAATACACAGGAGTGGGTTTATTCTACATTTCCCATTATGTTACCTGTTAGTATAAAGAATTATGTGTCAAACACAACATCTTCTGGTGGCTGTATACAAGCTAGACTCATGTGGTCTTAACCTTGACAATGAGAGAATATAGCTTGAACCTTGCTCATATGATTTTGCCTAGTAATCCAAAAGCCCTCATAATATAAGTTGTCTGATGCTCTGTATAAAGTTGGCTATTGCATTAGCCTTTAGTCTTTCTCATTCTGGCCCTCTATATCCTTAGGTTCATGCCTCCAATTATAGTAAAAACAATCAATGGTAATTCAAATAGTTTTTCCATTTATGCTTCTGCTTACATTTTCTTGTATATTCCAAAATCTAGAATACCACATTTTTATTTTTAGCTAGCCCTTGACTTGATTTTTTAGTTGAGAATGCATAAATAAAATAACATGTATTATAAAATAAAACAAAAACTAATACATCACAATAGGATGAAACAAATAAACATAAGGAAAGGAGTCCATGAAAATGCATAAGAAACAGATGTGTATGTAGAGACCCACTCTTTCATACACTGTGGAATCCCATAAACATACAAAACTAGAAACCACAATAAATGTGCAAAGGACACTCTCTGCCTCCACCTGGTTCCCTGAGGGATTTGATGGAGATATCAGCTGAGTATTGCAATGTTTTTAACTTTCTGTATAATGTTGTCCATGGGTTTGTGTTCTACCTGCTACAGAAGGAAGCTTTGCTGATAATGACTGAACAACACACTGATATATGAGTATAGCAGAATGTCATTAGGAGTCATTTTATTGCTATGTATTTTGTTTGTTTATACCAGTAGTATTTTTTTTTACCCTAGGTCCCCATATTTTCTAATCTTAGATTCTTGGTTACTCAAGTAGAGTCAGATATTTGTTCCATCTCATGGAATGGGCCTTAAGTCAAATCAGATATATGTTAGCGGTTGGTTACTCCCACAAATTTTGTAATACCATTACCCTAGCGTATCCCAGCCAGTCACCATTTTAAATCAAAGATTTGTTGAAAGGTAGTGTGGAGAGTGCTTTCTTGTACTAAAGATGCTAATACATAGGGGAATTGCTTTCCTTAGGCACCAGTTCAATTTCTCCATGTTCAATAAGTAGTATGAGTATTGTATTCAGTAATAGGATTTGCCATCAGATTTTGGAGAGCAATTTATAGATTTGGCAATAAAATGATTGTTTGGGAATTCTTATAAAACCCTTTGGCCAACAACTCAATTACATGTAACTCAATCATGGTCCTGTAAGTATCATTTAGTGGCAAGAGATATCAAGCTGGTATTTTATCTTCCCCATTATTTGGCAAATTCATTCATATATATATATATATGTCCATATATGTCCATATGAACATATATATATATATACATATATATATATATGGATAATTCTACTATATTAGGCTCTTTCCTACCATCTTTTAAATTGCCCTTAATATGGGCTAACTCTCCCCATATTCCCTCCTTCATACCTTACATTTCTCTCCCCTTCTGTTTTTCTGGGTTTGAGTTACAACACAGAGAATGACTTTCTGGGTTTTATTTACCCTTGAGTGTCATGATTTTACTTTTTAAAATTGGATATTAATGTTCCATTATGTAATGTACCACATTTTCTTTATCTATTCATCTATCGAGGAAAATCAAATTTCCAGTTTTTAGCTATTACACATAGAACAGCAATATGCATGGTTAAGCAAGTGTTTTATAAGGAGTATTTGTCTGTAATTAACTTTCTTGGTGGGCCTTTATGTGGTTTGGGTATCATATCATTGTAATTGTGACCTCATAAAATGAATTGAAAAATGTTCTTTTTCTCTATTTTGTGGAGTAATTTTAGGAGTACTGGTATTAAATTTTCTTTCATTTTGGGAAATTTCTATTCACTAATTCCATGCCCACAGATTACACAGAATTCAATGAAAGTTATTCTTCATAATGTTTTGGGGACCTTTTTTTTTATTCTAGTATATCTTTTGACTCTTTGAGTTTTTAATCTGTGTTTAAATCTTCTGTATTTTTATGTTTTATCATATTTCCATTATCTAAGAACATTAATCAATCATTTTAAATGGTCATCTGTTAAATAAAAATCTTGCTATATCTGAATTTAGTATTGATGCTTGATCTGTTTCTTTAAACTGTATTTTATTTCAGGTAGATATAAGTGCAGATGTGCTTGAACATGTATATGTTGAGGTCAGAGGTCAAAATCTTCTGATTTCGTCAATCTGTCCACCTCAGTCTTTGAAACATGATTTTTCACTGTCTAGAGCTCACTGATTCTGTTAGATGGGCTTAAGAAGACTTTCAAGTGGAGATGGCAGTCTGACCAACCCAGCAACCACCCAGCCAAAGATCTATGGTTATGACTCGGCCCACCCCAACATCCAACCCATCTGTGATCTGCTGGAGCATGTGAAGGAACACGTCCTGTAGACACAAAGCTGCAGAATCTCCATGATACAAGGCAACAACAGGATAACCAAGAGGAGTACTGATAGGACCTAGCATTGTTGGTGTAGTAGAACTCAGAGGCCTGGAACCAGACCAATGACTACTTGTAATAAACACATGAAAGGAAAGATGCATGGATAAAAGTGTTTACTTCATAATTCAGAGTGTTCCACGACATGTTCCAAGAAGAGGTTGAGTTTTATTTTCTTTTTTCTCTTAAATTTTATTTTTGGGGTGGGTATTGCAAGGGTAGAGGGAAGATAGGGAGGGGCAGGAAAATTGAATGGGATGGAGATGCATGATGTGAAATATACAAATAATAGATAAAAGAAATTTCAAAAGAAAAGAAGAGCTTCAAGAAACCATGTGTCTCATCCCATGGAGTGTTCAGATTATAGATCCACCACATGCTCTGCTTTGTCATGTGATCTAGGGATCTTCATTCATGTTCTCAAGATATCATGACAAGTGCTTTAGCTACTAAGCATTTTTTTTTCAATAAAGTGTTTTTTATGTTTGCTTCTTGAAAGTCCCAAACAATTTATCAGGTGCATAAAGGCTGAGAAAATTATGTCTTCAGGGAATTGGTTTAGGTTGAATAGGATTTGAGTTTAAATATGTTACATATGTAATTTGTCATGTTCAATTTTCCTCTGATGTTATTTATTCTGTATCTCAGATGTCTTTTATTCCCTGGAGAGAATTTAGAATACTTAGTACCTTAAGCTTTTGATTCTTTAACTATAACAAACTATTATTATAGAAGGCCCTTACTCTGAAAATGGTTTAATATGAGGGAAGATTATTTCAAAATTCTTCTATTACTTCAACCCCAGGGTTTAATGAAGGAACAAAACTCCTAGGAAAATGACTAAGAATAATAGGACTCTTCTATAGGATTTCTGTTTTACAAGAAATGTAGAATTTGTACCCAAGTAACTTGGTGGAAGACATATTTTATAGCAGAAAGTTTTAAGAGTATTTAAATTCCATGTAAAAATCATCTAATTAGGAACTTGCATAAATCACACATATTCAAGATTCATTAATGATTGATTTATATAGTAAATATTCCATGCAAATAATTATTAATTATCAATTTTTAATTATCAATTTTTAATTATCAATTATTAATTTATCAATTTGTAGCACACAGATAGACCTGAAATATATTTTCTTCCCTACCTTTTATTTATAGACACTGCTTGATGACTTCTCCAAAGCAACATGATGCTATATGAGTTTGTAAAACATGAAATTTAAATACAAGTGAGTATGGGCCTCATCAGAATTCCTTACTACTCTGCTTAACAGCCTCACACATAATTACATACTTTTATTTTCCTTTGCTATTATGCCTCCGCAGTTATCTGTATAACATGAATTCCACATTGTCAAAGAAATCACTCTACTTTTTCCCATGTTTCTGAATTGTTATACTTTGTTGAAGAGAAATAGCCTAATCCTTGCTATTCTAAGGTATCTGGAAGGTCTTGCCTTGTATTTTTCTCACAGAAAATTTGGTCAGCATAGTATACGTACGATTGTTTAGCAGGTGATTCTGTTGAAGTGGATTGAGGGTAGGAGCACCCCCAAGGCTGTTCTGGCCAGCCAGTGCTGCATGAGCAATTCCATGTTGAGGCCCAGGAGCAGCAAGTGGAGATTGTATCTTATCTTTATCCCAGGAGGATTCACTTCCACCTAAAAAAGAATATTGAAATGAAAATATTTCAATTGAAAGATTTATTAATGAAAAGTGTTAATAATATTCATTGTAGAACTGTGGGAAACAGTACCTCTTAAAAATATTTTATTGACCTGCAAACCCACAATCCTAATGCCAGACCTGAAGGCCCACAAACACTCATATGGGGGCCTGCTTTCTTGGTTAACTTGAATTCCACTTCTTTCCTCTTCCCCCTCTGCCATTTTCAAGCCCACAAGCCTAGTTCCAAACCTGTGGCCTATAAACCCTCCTTGCTATGTGTCACCTTTACTGGGTAAATAGCTTCTTCCCATTGCTGCTACCCTTGGTTTATCCAACCCAGTCACAAAATGAACTCACAATCTTAGGTCCAGACATAAAGTAAAGCCCTTAAATCTCTTCATTTCTGAACTCTCTTTGCTTGGCTTAGCTCATCCATCAGCTTAACCTAGCTCAGCTCAGGTGACACATTTCTTGAACTGGCCCAAATCTAAGGAAGGGCAGATTATCATAAAAGACACAAAGGAGAAAAAAAAAAAGAAGTCCACATGATCAGTTCAAATAGGCAGGAAAAAAAAACGAAACAAACAAACAATAATCCCATAGACACAACAAAAATCAATAGCAGCAACATCAAGAAAACCATGAATGATCAAAACAGAGGTCTCCCACAAAACCCACTAGGATTACGCACATGCTCTCTAATGAAAGCTAACAAATCCAGGATCACACAGTATTTAAAGAACAATCATAACTTTATGAATCAATTTGAGGAATTTAAAGAAGACATAAAGAAGCACTTTATTCAACTTTAGTAGCATAGTAGTGAATGATACAGTGATGGTCAAGAAAATATAATTCCAAACCTGAATGAAATAATTTAAATCATGCTTTATAAATTGAATTCAATAAAGAGATTGAAACACCAAAGGCAACACAAGGAAGAATTAAAGGTGGAAATGAAAAGTTTCATATTCCCATTAGAAAATGCAAGGGAAATTTTATATATAGAATGAATCAGGCAAAAAATGAAATGTTTAGACTTCCACATAAAATATATAATCTATATTAAATAAGCAAAGAAAAAATTAAAAGTAGAAAATAGATCACTTGAGTGAGGAAACCAAATACCAGAAGGACAGATATTGTATGTTCTCTCTCATATGAGGCTCCTAGCTCCAAATTTTCAGATGTGAGTACACATCCTGGTATAAGTACAAAAATCATGAAAATAAAAATTACCTACTTTTGGGGTTTGGGGTAGGGAATAAAACGAAAGGGGAATAGTAGCTTATAGATGATATAACTGGAGAAATGGAAAAATAGGGAAGGTAAGGGATAAAATATAGAAGAAAAGAGGTTAAAATAACAATAAGGAGATCTGAAACTTCCATTAAGGATCAAACCACATGATTAAATATCTGTGTTTGATTAAATATCTATCATAAACACACTATAAAACATGTAAGTATATGTATAGATAAACATATATTAATTTTCTCATCTGATATGACATGTTCTCTCCAAGAACAAAACATTATCTAATAAAAAGCAAAAAACAAATGAAAGACATAAAAAGCCCCCTTTCAAGCTGTTGGTCAGGGTTGTTGCAGAGACTTCAAAACATTGCTGGATTATGTTATTGCCTTTGGTAGTCCCCCAGAAGTGGAAAGTTAGCCCCTATTGGAAAGATACCATGAACTGACCTCAAAGTCTTCAGATTAGCCTTCATGGGAACAGAAAGCAATATTCAAGCATCCAAAGTAGGGAAGCAAGGAAAAGTCCTACCCCGCTGTGATGCCTATGAACTATAACAGTGACCATTATACAGGCTGAGCTGGTTATATTTCTACATTACAGAAAACTCTAGTTTGTGTGTTAAACAGACATAATACTAGCCAGCACCACCTAAAGACAAAATTTTCAAATGTAAACATAGAGGAGTGAGAAGAGTGCCAGATCAATGACATAAACCAGATCTTTACCAAGATCTTCACCAAGTTAAGGATGACCTCTCCATACAGATTCAAAAGGCACACATAAACCAAATATATAGGACTCAAAAAGAAAAATCTCATGTGATATCGTAGTAACAAAACTAAATATACAGAACAAAAATATTGAAAGTGGCAAGAGAATAAACACAAGTAATGTATAAAGGAAAAATCCATCAACCTAAATAGCTATATTAAAATAGCAGAAAGAACACAAATAAATGACTTAAAGACACAACTTAAGAATTTCAAAATATGACAACAAACCAAAGTCTCTAAACAGTAATAAATAATAAAAATCAAAGCAGAAATTAATTAAATAGAAACACTAAGAGTTGGTTTTATGAGCAGATAAACAAGATCAACATCCCTTTGGCACAACTAATCAAAATACGAAAGAGATGACTAAGGTTAACCAAATTAGACATAAGTAGAAAAATATGACAATAGACATAAAGGAAGTACAGAAGATTGCAAGATTCCACCAAGTTTGAAAAGATTAAAGAAATGGATGAATTTCTTGGTTCATTCATACGACCAAAGTTAGACCAAGAAGAGATTAACAACCTAAACAGACCCATAACAAAAGAGGATACTGATAAGGAAAAAAAAAATAAAATCAAAATTTTCTGGCTAAAAATTCTAATTCTAGAAAAATTGACAACAGAATCTATCCAGATATTCAAAGAACAAAAATTCCTTCTTAAATCCTTCCAAAAAATGAAATGGAAGTATCACCCAAAATTCATTCTATGAAGCCAGTATTACTCTAATGACAATTACAGGTAAAGACAAATCAAAGAAACAAATAAAATAGCACAGTTAAGCATACATGCAAATATCTTCCTTTAGGAAACCGATTGTATTGGAGATGTATCCATGCCTGACACAGCTAATGTGTCCAAGCACCTGAGACTATATAGGGCATGGGTCTAGAGGGAAGCCAAGTGCTACTATTCTGTTAAAAGAGAGCACTAAATGACTCCTCAGACATTGTGCTATACCCATAGGGAAGTGCCTTGCTCAGCCTTCATCAAAGAAACTTTTTTGAAGTAGATGGGAAATAACACATAGACCCACAACAGGAATACTCAGTCTTAAATGTGTTATTGTCTTTAACAATCCCCTCTCCGCAGTGCTCAGGGAGATATAATAGAAATGAGACAGAATGTTTGAAATAGCCAGAGTTGATAGATGAATCTAAGAGACAAAGTACTCCAGAAACAACAGGACTGAGGTACTCACAGAGACTGTGGCAATACTCACAGGGCCTGTACAAGTTCAAGCCATATGGGGTGTAAGCTCTCAGAGTGGGAGATGGACACAAGCTTCCACCAAAAATCAAGAAGCTTTCTGCAATTGATAACTACATGCAAAGAAAAATATTCAGGGTGGAGCACTGGAGCAGGGAGTGGATACAACAATGTGCCACCTTCTGGGAACTTCCTGGAGCTGTTCTGAGCACACTAGACTCACCTACCCACACAGGACCACCAGGGATCCACAACTGCCTGGCCTGTGATCCCCACCATTGGTCCTCTATCGGAGTTCTGGGCCCCTCTCAGAGATCTACCTATCACCATAGGGCCACTCTAAATCCCTATGGACTGGATCATTGACCCTCATCACAGGGCTTCTGCTAAAGAAGCCTCATCTGGAGAGTGCCAGGCCCAGGCTAGATCCACCTATTGGCACGTGGAACATCCTGATCCCAGGCATTTGGGATCTTTGTCCCCCATCATTGGTCTGCTGGAGCCTGATCTTTGACCACCATCACCAGGCCCATGCCTGAGGAGAGTCATCCTAGAGAGCTTAGAACACAAAGAGCTGCAGATATCGAACCTCTGACCCACATAAGCCCACCTGGGCAGTACAATAGAGAGAGAGAGAGAGAGAGAGAGAGAGAGAGAGAGAGAGAGAGAGAGAGACCCCTACACCTACTAGAAGAAGCAATCAGAACACAGCAATACAAGAAAACACCTAACAATTAAACAACAAGCATGACATCACCAGAATCTAGGAACTCTATACCAACTAGATCTGAACACCCCAAAGCAGATGAAGCAGAAGAGCATGACAAAAAAAATTATCATCATAAAAATGATAGAGGCCCTCAAAGTCGATGTGAGATATCTGGGAATCCAGCATGGGACTGACTCAGAACCCCTGAATATGGGTCTCAGCTAGAAGGATTGAGCAGTCTAAGAGACCTCAGACAGTGGAACCAGGATGTATTCCTGATGCACAAAAGGACATTGCGGACACATCCCCCATGGAGGGATACTCCCTTAACCTAGAGACAGGAGAGAAGTCCTAGTCCCTATTTCAAATGACTTTGACAGATCTACATAACCAATAGGAAATTAAGACAGGAGGGAATAGGAGACAAGGAGGAAGAGGAAGTAGTAAGGAGGAGTCAAGATGGAGAGACTGGAGAGAACAGAACCGCCATTCCACTGCTCTCGGTAAGACCATGTGCAAATACATAGAAATGGGTTAATACATAAGACAGAGCTAGCCAATTCAGTGTTTATGTATGGGTGTTTGCTCCTATTTTCAACAGGCATTAGTTGAGGGCTCCATGGAGTTGTTAGTTGTTGAAAAGCTGTGGATTCCTTCCAGACTAATGTGGTTGGATCATGCCAGACTGCCTGAAACAGAGTACAAGCTGATCCTACATTCAAAACAGCTGGACAAAACAGCCCTACAGACTACAGCCAGGATATCTGAATCCCCCAAGACAGTGCCCCTTACCAGCAGGAAGTAGTTTGGAAAGAACGACGCCCAAATTCCCAAATATTGTGTATAAATGTTTGTTTTCATTTAATTGGACTTTGTTATATAAAATAAAATAAAATAAAATAAAAAAAGACAGAGCTAGCCGATAAGTAACAAGTAACTGCCAACAGCATAATATCAAATACAGAGTCTCTGTGTATTATTTGGGGCTGACATGGTGGCAGGACAAGACTAGGCAGTGGGAGGAACTACTCCTTACACACATGTAAGAGGGGAGAGAGTTTAACAGGGAGGGAAGAGGTAGGAGAGAAGGAGGGAAGAAGGGAGGAAGGGAGAGAGAGGGAACTGGGATCGACATGTAAAATATAAAAATAAATAAAAAGAAATGGAAGAAAAAAACAAACAAAAAATTGGAAGAAATGAACAAATTTATTAAAGAAAATACAGAAATTGAAGAAAAAACAATTAAACAGCTGAAGGAAACTGTTCTACTCAAGACTTGAAAACTGAAATAGAGAAAATAAAGAAAGCACAATATCAAGGAATGCTGGAAATAGACTGGGCAAATGATCAGAAACTACAAAACTAAGCATAACCAACAGAACACAAGAGATAGAAGAGATAATCTCAGGTGCTGAAGATAAACTAGAGGAAATAGGATCATCAATCAAAGAAAATCATAAATCCAACAAATCCTTAACACAATACATCCAAGAAATGTGGGATACCGTGAAAAGGCCAAAGCTAAGAATAATAGGAATAGAGGAAGGCAAGGAAGCCCAGCTCAAAGGTGAGAAAATATATTCAACAAAATTATTGAGGAAAATTTTCCCAATATGTAGCAGGACGTGCACATGAAAGTAAAATAAGCATACAGAACACGAAATAGACTGGACTAAGAAAAAAGACCCCTCAACACATAATAATCAAAACACCTAATATACAGAATAAAGTAAAAATATTAAGGGCAGTGAAATAAAAAGGACAAGTAACATAAAAAGGCAGACCAATCAAGATTACACCTGCATTCTCAAAAGAAACTCTTCAGGGCAGAACGTCCTGGATAGATGTTCTACAAGTAATAAAAGTGCCCACAGATGACAGCCCAGGCTGCTATACACAGCAAAACTCTCAGTCACTATAGACAGAGAAAAAAAAGTTATGTCTCAACTAGGTTTAACATACATCTATAGAACATTCCATGCAAACAAAAGAATATAGCTTCTTCTCTGCTCCACATGGAACCTTCTCATACAAGGTGTCATACAAGGTGACATAACAAACCACAACAGATACAAAAAAAAAAAAAAATTGGAATAGTTCCCCGTTTCTTATCAGACCATCATGCTTTAAAATTGGAATTCAACAACACAAATCACAGAAACCCTATAAACTCATGGAAACTGAACAATATGCAAGTGCACCATACCTGGGTCAAAGAAGAAATAAAGAATGAAAATAAGAACTTCCTAGAATTCAATGATAATGAGGACACAACATACCTGAACTAATGCAACACCTTGAAAACAGTGTTACAAGGGAAGTTCACTGCACTAAGTGCCCATATGAAGAAAACAGAGAACAGTCACATTAGAGAATTAACAGCACAAATGAAAGCCTTAGAACAAAAAGCAGCAAACACATCCCGGAGGACTAGATGACAGAAAATAATCAATTTGACGGCTGAAATCATTAAAATAGAAACCAGTGCAACAAAGAGTATTTTTTCGAAAAAAAAATTAACAAGATAGACAAAACTTTATCCAAAATTATGAAAAAGCAGAGAGAGAACATGCAAATTAACAAAACCAGAAATTAAAAAGGGGGAAGTAACAACAGGCAGAGAGGAAATCCAGACAATTTGCAGGTCAAAATTTGACAATCTATACTCCACAAAAATTGAAAATTCAAAGGAAAGGACAAGTTTCTTGATAACTAACACTTACCAAAATTAAAATTAAATCAAGAACAGACAAACAACTTAAATTGACCTATAACCCCTAACAAAACAGAAACAGTCATCGAAAGCCTTCCAACCAATAAAATACCAGGGCCAGATGGCTTCAGGGCAGAATTCTACCAGACAGTCAAGGAAGAGTTAATACCAATACTCCTAAAATTGTTCCACACAATAGAAACAGAAGGTTCATTACTAAACTCTTTTTATGAGGCCACAATCACCTTTGTCCCTAAGCCAAAGAAAGACACAACTAATAAAGAAAATTACAGACCAATATCTCTCATGAACATTGATGCAAAAATACTTAATAAAATATTGGCAAACTGAATCCAAGAATACATCAGAGAAATCATCCTTCATGACCAAGTTGGCTTCATACCTGGGTTAGAAAGATAATTTAACATTAAAAATCTATCAACAGAATCCACCATATAAACAAACTGAAAAAGAAAAACCACATGATTATCTCCATAGATGCTGAAAAGCCTTCGGCAAAATTCAACACCCATTCCTGAAAAAGGTCTTGGAGAGATCAGGGATAATAGGGACATGCCTAAACGTAATAATAACAAGATGCAGTAAACCAACAGTCAACATCATACTGAATGGAAAGAAGCTTAAGGCAATTACCATAAAATCAGGAACAAGCAAGGCTGTCCTCTCTCTCCATATCTCTTCAATATTGTACTTGAAGTTCTAGCTAAAGTAATAAGACAACAAATGGAGATCAAGGAGATTCAAATTGGACAGGAAGAAGTCAAACTTTCTCTATTTGTAGATAATATGGTAGTTTACATAAGTGACCCAAAAAACTCTACCAGGGAACTCCTACACCTGATAAACACTTTCAGCAAACTATCAGGAAAAAGATAAACTAAAATAAATTAGTAGCCCTACTTCATTCAGATGACAATGCAGCTGAGAAAGAAATCAGGGAAATATCACCCTTTACAATAGCCACAAACAACATAAAGTATCTTGGAGTAAGGCTTACCAAACAAGTGAAAGACCTATATAAGAAGAACTCTGTGTCTTCAAAGAAAGAAATTAAAGAAGATACCAGAAAATGGAAATATCTCCCATGCTCTTGGATAGGTAGGACAAGCATAGTAAAAATGGCAATCTTGCCAAAAGCAAACTACCAGCATAATTGTTCACTGGCCTCAAAAGGATAATAATCAACATTATCTGGAAAAACAAAAGACCCAGGATAGCCAAAACAACCCTGTACAATAAAAGAACTTTAGGAGGCATCACCATCCCTGACTTTAAGCTCTACTACAGAGCTATAGTCCTAAAAATAGCCTGGTATTGGCACAAAAATAGATAAGTAGACCAATGGAATCAAATCAAAAATCATGATATTAACCCACACACCTACGAACACCCAATTTTTGACAAAACAGCTAAAAGTATACAATGGGAGGAGGAAAGCATCTTCAACAAATGGATCTGGCACAATTGTATGAAGGTGTATAGAAGAATACAGAGAGAACCATGTCTATCACCATGCACAAAACTCAAGTCCAAATGTATCAAAAAACTCAACATAAATCCAGCCACAGTGAACCTCTTAGTAGTGAAAGTGGCACGTACCCTTTAACACATTGGTATAGTAGACCGCTTCCTGAACATACCTCCAGTAGCATAGACATTGATACTGACAATTAATAAATGGGACCTCCTCAAACTGAGAAGATTCTGTAAGGTAAAGGACACAATTGATAAGACCAAATGCCAGCCCAGTGACTGGGAAATGATTTTAACCAATCCTACATCTGACAAAGGGATGATCTTAAAAATATTCAAAGAACACAAGAAACTAGCCAATAAAATACCAAATAACCCTATTAAAAATTGGGGTACAGAACTGAAGAGAGAATTCTCAATAGAGGAAATCAAAAGGGCTGAAGGACACTTAGGAAAGTGATCAACATATTAACTATCAGGGAAATGCAAATAAAAACAACTTTGAGATATCATCTTACTCCTGCCAGAACGGCTAAAATTAGAAGCACCAATGACATCTTATGGAGGAGAAGATTTGGATAAAGGGGAAAATTCTTCCACTGCTAGTGGGCGTACAAACATTTTTTTATATACGTGTTGGGGTTCCTCAGGAAAACTGGAATCAGTCTACCACAGGACCTGGAAATCCCCTTCTTAGGCATATACCCAAATGATCCACATACATGCAACAAAGACATGTGTTCAACTATGTTCATAGCAGCAGTTATTGTAATAGAAAGAACCTGGAAGCAATCTAGATGCCCCTCAACTGAAGAATGGATAACGAAATTCTGGCACATCTACACGATTGAATACTATTCTACAGGAAGAAACCACCTTAAATAAGGTAATCCAGTCACAAGCATAGTATGTACTCTCTCATATATGGATTTTAGACCTAGAACAAAGGATTACTATGCCTATAATTCACACCACAAAAGGAACTAGGATACATGGTGGATTCTAAGAGATTCATATAAGGTTCCTCACAAAAGGGGGAAAGGACAAGTTGTCCAGAGCATGTGGGGAATGGGGGGCAGGGAGTCGAAGGGAATGAGGGGAAAGAAAAGGAGAGGAGAGGAAAGCATGTGCAACTAGGAAGATTGGGCCAGGGTAGGAATAGAAGATAGAAAAGAGAGAGAGGGAGAGAAAGAGAGAGAGAGAGAGCATAAAGAGGGAGCCATTATAGGATTGAAGAAAATCTGAACCTAAAAAAAAAAATGTCCAGATTCCTACAAGACTGACTCCAACTAACAATTTGAGCAACAGTAGAAAGGCTACCATAAATTTCCTTCCATGATAATGAGATCAACGTCTAATTTATCTGTCATCATGAAATCCTCATCTAGTACCTGTTGGAAAGAGAAGCAAACACCCACAACTAAACTCTGAACCAGAATGGAATCCATATGCAGAGAGGGAAGACAAGACCAGGTGCAGAAACACATAGACAACAGACCAGCAGACCTAAGCAAGTAGGATCTATTGTGCCCCCAGACTGATAGCTGGGAATCCAGCATGGGACTGACTCAGACTCCTGAACATGGGTCTCAACTAGAAGGCCTGAACAGTCTAAGGGACTTCAGACAGTGAAACCAGGATTTATTCTTGGTGCACAAAAGGACCTTGTGGACACATCCTCCATGGAGGGATACTCCCTTAACCTAGAGACGGGAAAGAAGTCCTAGTCCCTACTTCAAATGACTTGATAGAATTAGATGACCTGTTCTGGATTGCATCACTCTACATGTGGAGTGGGAGGGGGTTGGGAGGCGATGGTGGTAAGTTTGCATGTGGGGGGGCATGGGAGGGTAAGAGGGAGGGAGGGTGAACTGGGATCTATATGTAAAAATAAATAAATAAATAAATAAATTAAATAAAACATTTCCAAAAAAAAAAAAATAAAGAAAAATTCATTTCTGAAATAGAATCTCACTAGGTATTTTAACCATGCTTTATTGAAGGACCCACTCTCAGGAATTCTTTGCCAACATAGAACACAATAATATTTTTGTAGATTTTTTTCTTTCATATTGCTTTGTTGGACCATTTTTTCATATACTTGCATAGTGTTATTTCTATTTTTGTATTTTAAGTTTTTGTTTGTATATTTGTTTCATAGAGAGAAATGAAGGTAATGGAGTTGAATGGTGGAAAGTTTCTGGGAGGGACTGGGGGAGGCTGAAAGCATGATCAGAATTTAATTTTAAAACATTGGTTCCTGAAAAACTGTGTCCCTTTCTAAAAGGGACACCTTTACTAAGGTATTATAGCCAACAACTGCAAATGGTACCTCATAAAATTAAAAATGTGTATAACTAAGGTAATAATCAAGCCAAAAAGAACTCTATACAATGGGAGTTAAACTATGAAAGGTACAATTTTGACAGCTATATCTGACAGAGAAATAGTATCTAAAATATATACAGAGCTTAAAAGATAGAGTCAAACAACCCAGTTATAAAAGTTGCTAGTTATTTAAAAAAAAAAATGTTTTCAACAGAAGAAATTAAAAAATGGTTAAGAAGAACCTCAGAAAGTGTTCATCATCCTTAAAATAGAGAAATTCAAATTAAAATAATTTTAAAATTCTATTTTACATAGGTCAGAATGGCTAAACTAACTGCCAAGAGTTTGTATAAAATTTAGGAAAAGAAGTATCATTCACTGTTGGTGCATTCTCTTTAGAAATCATTATGTTGAATCGTCAAAATATTAAAATTAAATCTACCATATGACCCAGCTACACCACTCCTAGGCCTATGTCTGAAGGACTGGATATCCACACAGCGCTGACACTTAGTCAACAATGTTCATAACCACGTTATTTGCAACAGACAGAAAGTGGAGGCAACTGACATTTTCTTCAACAAACAAAAAGATACTGAAATTTGGTAAATATACATAATAGATTGTATTTGGTTATAAAGTAAATGAAATCAATAAAATAGCAAGTAAATAGCTGTATCAAAAAGAAATCATAGGTTGGCCCCTGATCCTGCTGCTCCTGTTTCCAGTCCCCATCGAAGGAGTTCTGATACACCCCCACCCATCCCCACCGCCAGCCAACCCCCCCTACCCTGTGCCCTACCCCACCTACGGTCCTGCCACTCTGGTTGAGCACTGGGACAGAGGGTGGAGCCAACAGTCCACCCTACTTCGGAGACTTCTAGGAACAACTCTGAACAAAGGAGACCTGACTATCCACGCAGGACAACCCGTAATTCCCACCTGCTTGGTCTCTGACCCCACCTCCAGTCCTCTGCTGGAGTCCCGGGCCCCTCCCAGAGATCCACCTATCTCTGCAGGTCCACTCTGAGTTCCTGAGGGCAAGATCTTTGACCACCAAATTCTGGCCTCTGCCAAAGAACTAGGTCTCAGCTGGAGAGCACCAGTTTCCAGTGAGATCCGACTATCCTGCAAAACCTTCTCAAGTTCCAGCTCAGACTTTGCCCTCTTCCCCCAGCTATTGGCCAGAGGTGAGTCTGGGCCCAATCAGGGTTGCCTGTCCTCTACAACCTCTTTTCCCCCCTCCCACGCCCGAACTCCCTGGGTTGGCCCCAGATCCTGCTGCTCCTGTCTCCGGTCCCCATGGAGAGCACCCTTGGAGCTCTGATACACCCCCATCAATCCCCACCACCAGCCTACCCACCCTACCCTGTGCCTTACCCCATCCACGGTCCTGCTGCTCTGGTTGAGCACTGGGACAGAGGGTGGAGCCAACAGTCCACCCTACTTCGGAGACTTCTAGGAACAACTCTGAACAAAGGAGACCTGACTAGCCACGCAGGACAACCCGTAATTTCCACCTGCTTGGTCTCTGACCCCACCTCCAGTCCTCTGCTGGAGTTCCGGGCCCCTCCCAGAGATCTGCCTATCTCTGCAGGTCCACTCTGAGTTCCTGAGGGCAAGATCCTTGACCCCCCCCCAAATCCTGGCCTCTGCCAAAGAATGAGGTCTTAGCTGGAGAGCGCCAGTTTCCAGTGAGATCCAACTATCCTGCAAAACCTTCTCAACTTTCAGATCAGCTCTTTCCCTCTTCCACCAGCTATTGGCCAGAGCTATTGGCCAGAGGACCACTGTGAGTGTCCTCTGGCATCTTCTTCTGGATCCTCATCCTTGACCCCATCCCTGGATCCCTGTCTGCAGAAAAACCTCCTAGAGAGCTGGGACCACACAGAGCTACAAATATTGAATCTCAGACCCATACAAGCCCATCAGGGAAGTACAATAGAGAGAGGGGGAGACCCCACCAACACGTACTGGAAGAAGTTATGGGAAGAAGGCATTAAAAGAGAACACATAATAACAGAAAGACAAGCATGACACCACCAGAATCTATGTAATCTACACCAACTAGAATGGAACACAACAACAAAGCAGAGGAAGCAGAAGGGTACCACTTAAAAATTACCATCATAAAAATGATAGAGACCCTCAAAGAAGATGTGAGAAAATCCCTTAAAGAAATGGAGGAAAAAAACAAACAAAAAAGTGGAAGAAATGAACAAATTCCTTAAAGAAAGTACAGAAAGCCCAGAAAAAAACAAGCAGGCGAAGGAAACAGTTCAAGACGTGAAAACTGAAATAGAGAAAATAAAGGCAACACAAACTGAAGGAATGCTGGAAATTGAAAAGCTGGGCAAAAAATCGGAAACCACGGACACAAGCATAACCAACAGAATTCAAGAGATGGAAGAGAGAATCTCAGGCACAGAAGATAATCTAGAAGAAATAGATTCATGGACCAAAGAAAATCATAAATTCAACAAATCCTTAACACAAAACATCCAGGAAATGTGGAACACCATGAAAAGACCAAATCTAAGAATAATAGGCATAGAGGACGGTGAGGAAGCCCAGCTCAAAGGGGACGAAAACATATTCAACAAAATCATCCAGGAAAACTTTCCAAATCTGAAGAAAGACATGCCCATGAAAGTACAAGAAGCGTACCGAAAACCCAAATAGGCTGGACCAAAGAAAAAAGACCCCTCAACGTATAATAATCAAAACACCTAGCATACAGAATAAAGAAAGATTATTAAGAGCAGCGAAGGAAAAAGGACAGGTAACATAAAAAGGCAGACCTATCAAAAATATACCTGACTTCTCCATGGAAATCCTCAAGGCCATAAGGTCCTGGATAGATGTTCTAAAAGTATTAAGAGAACTCAGATGCCAGCCTAGGCTACTATATCCAGCAAAACTCTTAATCAATATAGATGGAGAGAACAAGAAATTTAATGACAAAACCAGATTTTCCCAATACGTATCTACAAATCCAGCCCTACAAAAAGTATAGGAAAGAAAACTCCAACCCAAGGAAGGTAACTATACCCACAAAAATGTAGGCAACAGATAATCCAACTACACCAGAAACCAAGGGTGATGGAGAACAAATATATTCACAATACCACTGCCAAAAACAAACCTAAATCAAAAAAGCATCAACAATCAATGGTCCTTACTCACCCTCAATATTAATTATCTTAACTCACCTTAGAAAACGACACAGGCTATCAGAATGGATACGAAAACAGAATCCATCCTTTTGCTGAAACAAGAAACACATGTAAGCTTCAAAGATAGACATTACCTCAGGGTAAAGGGTTGGGAAAAGATACTCCAATCAAATGGAACCAAGAAGCAGGTAGGTGTGACTATCCTAATAAATAACAAATTAGACTTCAAACCAAAGTTAGTCAAAAGAGATGAAGACGGTCATTTCATATTCATCGCAGGAGACATCCATCAACACAAAGTCTCAGTTCTAAACATCTATGCCCCTAATACAAAGTTACCCACATTCGTAAATGAAACACTACTAAAACTCAAAGCTCATATAAAACCTCACACACTTATAGTGGGAGTCTTCAATACACCACTCTCAACACTAGACAGTACCACAAATCAGAAACTCAACAAAGAAACAAAAGAATTAACAGAAGTTATGTCTCAACAGGGGTTAACAGACATCTATAGAATATTCCATCCAATGACAAAAGAATATACCTTCTTCTCTGCTCCACATGGAACCTTCTCTAAAATAGACCACATACTAGGTGACATAACAAACCTCAACAGATACAAGAGAATAGAAATAGTCCCCTGTATCTTATCAGACCACCATGCTTTAAAATTGGAATTCAACAACAACACAAATAGCAGAAAACCTGCAAACTCATGGAAACTGAACAATGTGAAATTGCACCACTCATGGTTCAAAGAAGAAATAAAGAAAGAATTTAAAGACTTTCTAATATTCAACGAGAATGAGGATACAACATACCCGAACTTATGGGACATCTTGAAAGCAGTGCTACGAGGGAAGTTCATTGCACTAAGTGCCCATATGAAGAAAACAGAGGATAGTCACATAAGAGAATTGACAGCACAACTGAAAACCTTAGAACAGAGAGAAGCAAATTCACCACGCAGGAGTAGACGCGAGGAAATAATCAACTTGAGGGCTGATATCAACAAAATAGAAACCAAGAAAGCAATACAAAAAAATCAGTGCAACGAAGAGTTGGATTGTTGAGAAAATCAACAAGATAGACAAACCTTTATCCAAATTAACGAAAAAGCAGAGACAGATCACGCAAATTAACAAAATGAGAAACGAAACGGGGAACATAACAACAGACACAGAGGAAATCCAGACAACTTTCAGGTCATACTTTGAAAATCTGTATTCCACAAAAATTGAAAATTCAAAGGAAATAGACAAGTTTCTGGATAACTATCACTTACAAAAATTAAATCAAGAACAGACAAACTTAAATAAACCTATAACCCAAAATGAAATAGAAGCAGTCATTGAAAGCCTTCCAACCAAAAAAAGTCCAGGGCCAGATGGATTCAGCCCAGATTTCTACCAGACATTCAAGGAAGAACTAATACCACTACTCCTCAAACTGTTCCTCAAGATAGAAACAGAAGGTTCATTGCCAAACTATTTTTATGAGGCCACAATAACTTTGGTACCCAAACCTCACAAAGACACAACTAAGAAAGAAAACTTCAGACCAATATCCCTGATGAACATCGATGCAAAAATACTCAATAAAATACTGGCAAACCGAATTCAAGAATACATCAGAGAAATCATCCAACATGACCAAGTAGGTTTCATACCTGGAATGCAGGGATGGTTTAACATATGAAAATCTAAATCTATCAACGTGATCCACCATATAGACAAACAAAAAAGAAAAACCTTATGATTATCTCCCTAGATGAGGAAAAAGTCTTTGACAAAATTCAAAACCCTTTCATGATAAAGGTCTTGGAGAGATCAGGGATAACAGGAACATACCTAAACATAATAAGAGCAATATATAGCAAACCAACTGCCAACATCAAAGTGAATGGAGAGAAACTTAAGACAATTCCTCTCAAATCAGGAAAAAGACAAGGCTGTCCTCTCTCTCCATATCTCTTCAATATTTTATTAGAAGTTATAGCTAATGCAATAAGACAACAAAAGGAGATCAAGGGGATCTAAATTGGAAAGGAAGAAGTCAAACTGTATTTGCAGATGATATGGTAATTTATGTAAGTGACCCAATAAACTCTACCAGGGAACTCCTACAGCTGAGAAACACCTTCAGCAAATTAGCAGGTTACAAGATAAACTCAAAAAAAAAAAAATCAGTAGGCCTACTTTTTTCAGATGACACAGAGAGAAACATCACCCTTTACAATAGCCACAAGCAACATAAAGTATCTTGGTGTAACGCTTACCAAACAAGTAAAAGATCTATATAATGAGAACTTTGTGACTCTAAAGAAAGAAATTAAAGAAGATACCAGAAAATGGAAAGATCTCCCATGCTCTTGGTTAGGTAGGATAAACATAGTAAAAATGGCAATCTTACCAAAAGCAATCTACAGATTCAATGCAATCCCCATTAAAATCCCACCACAATTCTTCACCGAACTTGAAAGGATAATAAACAACATTATATGGAAAAACAAAAGATCAAGGATAGCCAAAACAACCCTATACAATAAAAGAACTTCAGGAGGCATCACCATTCCTGACTTTAAACTCTACTACAGAGCTACAGTTCTGAGAACAGCCTCGTATTGGCATAAACATAGACAGGTAGACCAATGGAATCAAATTGAAAATCCTGATATTAATCCATGTACTATGAACACCTGATTTTCGACAAACAGCTAAAATTATACAATGGGGCAAAGACAGCATCTTCAACAAATGGTGCTGGCCCAATTGGATGAGGATGTGTGGAGAACTGCAGATAGACCCATGTCTGTTGCCATGCACAAATCTCAAGTCCAAATGGATCAAAGACCTCAACATCAATCCAGCCATATTGAACCTCTTAGAAGAGAAAGTAGGAGGTACCCTTGAACAAATTGGTATACGAGACTGCTTCTTGAACATAACTCCAGGGGCAGACACTGAAAGAAACAATTAATAAATGGGACCTCTTCAAACTTAGAAGCTTCTGTAAGGCAAAGGACACAGTCAACAAGACCAAAAGGCAGCCCAGAGACTGGGAAAAGATTTTCACCAATCCTATATCTGACAAAGGGCTGATCTCCAAAATATACAAAGAACTCAAGAAACTAGTCAACAAAACACCAAATAACCCTATTAAAAAACGGAGTACAGAACTGAAGAAAGAATTCTAAATGGAGGAAATCAAAAAGCCTGAAAGACACTTAAGAAAATGCTCCACATCCTTAGCTATCAGGGAAATGCAAATGAAAACAACTTTGAGATACCATCTTACCCCTGCCAGAATGGCTAAAATTAGAAACACCAGTGATGACTTATGTCGGAGAGGATGGGGAGAAATTGGATCACGCCTCCAGTGCTGGTGGGAGTGCAAAATCATAAAGCCATTTTGGAGATCAGTATGGCGGTTCCTCAGGAAAATGGGAATTAGTTTACCACAGGACCCAGCAATCCCCCTCTTAGTCATATACCCAAAGGATTCACATCCATGCAGCAAAGACATCTGTTCAACTATGATCATAGCAACACTATTTGTAATAGCAAGAACCTGGAAGCAACCTAGATGCCCTTCAATTGAAGAATGGTTCATGAAGATGTGGCACATCTACACAAAGGAATACTACTCTGCAGAAAAAAAATGACGGTTTCTTGAAATTCGCAGGCAAGTGTATGGCACTTGAAGAAACCATCCTGAATGAGGTAACCCAGTCACAAAAAGAGGAACACAGTATGTACTCACTCATATATGGATTTTACACCTAGAGCAAAGGATCACCAGCCTATAATTCACATCACCAGACGAACTAGGATATAAGGTGTATTCTAAAAGATTCATATAAAGTCCCTCACAGAACTTGGAAGGGACAAGTCCCCCAGAGCTCAGGTGAAGTGGGGCGGGCAGCAAATGGAGAGAGAAATAGGAGAAAATGAGGGGGAGGAAAGGACAACATGTGTGACCAGGAAGATTGAGCCTGGTTAGTAATAGAAGATAGGAAAGAGAGAGAGAGAGTGACAGAGACAGAGAAAGAGAAAACATAAAAGAGGGCGCCAATATTGGTTTGAAGATAAAATTGAACACAAAGAAAGGTCTAGAGAACTACAAGCGCCCAACCCCGGGGGGGCCACCCCCCGGGGGGGGGGGCCCCCCCCCCCCCCCGGGGCCCCCCCCCCCCCCCCCCCCCCCCCCCCCGGACTGGGCAGTCTAAGAAACCTCAGACAGTGGAGCCAAGATGTATCCCTGGTGCACAAAAGGACTTTGCAAACATATCCCCATGGAGGGATAACTGCCTTATTCTAGAGACAGGAGAGAAGCCCTAGTCCCTACTTCACAGGACCTGTCACATCTACATGACCCCAACTGGATGGCATTCCCCTACATATGGAATTGTTGTGGGGGATGGGAGGGGAGGGTGTTTAGAGTGCATGTGAGAAGGCAGAGAGGGTAAAAGGGAGGGAAGGTGGGAGGGAGGGATGGAGAGAGGGAAGGAGATGGAACTGAGATCGACATGTAAAATAATAAAATAAATTTAAAAAATGCTTTGATTCCAAAAATTAAGTTGAAGGACAAGTTACTGTGGAAAAGGAATTCTATTTTTGTTTCCACAGAAAATGAAAAGATGTGGATTCCTTCCAGACTAATGTGGTTTGATCACGCCAGACCGCCTGAAATAGAGTACAAGCTGATCCTACATTCAAAACAGCTGGACAAAGCAGCCTTACAGTCTACATCCAGGATTTCTGTATCTTCTTAGAATCCCCCATGACAGCGCCTCTTACCAGCAGGAAGTAGTTTGGAAAGATCAACGCCCAAATTCCCAAATATTGTGTA
This sequence comes from Phodopus roborovskii, assembly GCF_943737965.1. NCBI lineage: Eukaryota > Metazoa > Chordata > Mammalia > Rodentia > Cricetidae > Phodopus > Phodopus roborovskii. The sequence goes on from NW_026126274.1 coordinate 84,777, forward strand.
TAAATGTTTGTTTTCATTTAATTGGACTTTGTTATATAAAATAAAATAAAATAAATTAATAATAAAAAAACTACAAAAAAAGAAAGAAATCATATTGAGAGATTTAACCTAAACCCAGAAAGACAAATACCAAATAATCTCTCTAAATCGTGGTTTCCAGCTTCAGATTATGGGATATAAACATAAAATATGAAATAGCCACAGAAGCCAGGAGATAATTAAGGGCTCATATGTGATGATGGCTACAATGGTACTAGCAGACTACCTAGTGTGAAGGCAGCCACATATATCATTACAGAAGGAAAAGGGAAAAGAGACAACTCCAAGGATCCTCAAGGAATCATGTTGTTTTATCTTTATCTAAAATACACACAACAAATATAAGGGTACTTTATACATACATACACACAAATAAAAATGTTACTACATAATTTAACATTACATATTATATATGAATCTATAAATATAATATAGTACAAATATATATTATATTGTGTAAATAACTGCATAAAATTATATATAATATGATTAATTACATAAATAAGTTAAGCCACTTGGACTGACAGTGCTCTTGACAAGAATAATAAAAAAACAAAACCCCCAGTGTCAGACACAAAAATAGCTGGTCAGTTTAATCCAAGTCATTTACAGAACACCATAGAATATCAATTTAGCTTTTGTATGTAACTCTAGGGCTGAATATGCCATATACCAAACAGAGGGCTCCAAGCTGCATTTGCTTTTCTGTAGTCTAGCTTCCATGGTTCCAAAAAATTGAATGTAACTAACAAGGGAGGGATGCAATCAATCAGTCCTTCTGAAATGCAACACCAATGAATCATGACAATTACCAGAATGAGAAGATGCACGTGAAGGTGTTATAAGTGGCAATCGCATGTCAGTGAGAAGAAACAACTATGTAATTGGACTTAAGATTCATCCCTATTTATTTATTTTGGAGGCTGATTTATGGATGGCCAAATATTAAAGAAAAGTAAATACATAAATGTTTCATCGATTTTAAGTGATATTAATAGAATTGTTCATACTGTATTGTAATACACTTTCTCGTTCTTAAACTAGTTGCCACTAAAAGAGAAAGAAAAAAAGAAACATGATTAGAGTAGAATAAAAGTTATTTCCTAATGATAAGAAGTTTTTTGATTCAGGGCTTGCCCAGAAGGATGACTAATTAATCAATAAGCTGATAAAATTTTGAAGGGTCAGGTGTCTGGTGGAACAAAAGCTTGAGGTGTCTTGAAGTAAGTAACACTGGTATAGGATAGATTGCATCTTTTTGGAAATTACTTCCTTGTTTACCATGTCCTAGTTTCCTGGGATACAGTCTAAAGCAAAGGAAGACACTCTTTCTCCAAGTCTATTTTATGCTAAATTCATCCAATGTTAATGTATGCATCTCAGAGTGAAAAAACCTCACCACAAGATCATTGCCTGAGGAAGCTAACAGCAACTATTGTCCTGCAAAAGCAGTATATGAAGGATTCTTTTAAAATTTCAACTAAAGAGAGAAGAAAATGCTTTCAAAAAAGTCTGCAAACCAAGTCCTGTAATGGAAGGAAATGTGGACACCAGTCTTTGTTTATAATTTTACAATGAATTCCCTTAATCAGATTGTTTTTTGTTCTTGAAATGAACCATTTTTAAAACTTAAAAAAAAAAAAAAAGATTCACTCAACAGGAAGAAAATTATGTCTGGTACTAGAAACCTAGCCATCTTCTCTGAGGTAGAGAGGCCATGGACCTTAGAAAATAATATAGCCCATTTACTAGACTGGTATACTTCCTTAATTATATTTGAAATCTTATCTTTATACCCAAAAGTAAGTATAACTACCATGCTTCAGTAAAACCTCTCTTATAACAAATTGTGACCGTCACAGAAAGCCACAAATGGACACAATGCAGAGTTAAAAGGATTTGGGGATAACAAAATACATTCATATCACAAATCCTGCATCTCTAGCTCAGAAAACAAAATAGAGGGGGCCGAAAGATTTTAACAGAATATCAGAAAGTCTTCTGTGAAACTGCAGCCCAGAAATGGTTGTATACATGATATTGGAATATTGACAATCTCAATGGAAATGCTAATGTGGAATGGGATTTCTTTTTTTTCAGTGCCTAGACAATGTACTACAATTGTTGAGAGGAGATTTAACTTTCCCAAGGATAAGTCCCCTTATCGGTTGCCCAGTACAGACTGCTCATCTTGAAACCATATACACACAAACAACAAAAACAGACTCAATACACACACCCACACACAAATACACATGCACACACACACAGAGAAACAGAGAGAGACAGAGAGAGACAGAGACAGAAAGACAGAGAGTTATGTATGTAACAATAAAAAATAAAATAAAAAGAGGTTATCTACTTGTGACCTGAGGACACAGGAATAGTGGAGGGATGGAAGCTGAGAAGGGCTGGAGGAAAAATAGGAAGGGTTTATATTTAACTATATATACATTAGAAACATATTAAAAGTCAAAATATTACTGATCATGTTTAGCTTATTTATTAGTTTTAAATATGTTCTGTCATTTGAACATTTAAGAATTTATGGGAAGACTAAACAATTCTCCCTAATAGTGTAGACCTCCTAGCCATAGTGATGGTCTCAATACACCTTATATCAAAGTAAGCAGCTTTTAGAGGTATTTGTATAATTAAAAGTGTTAAACATCACTGACTTGCATTCCAAATTTGCCATATCCATGTGCGTATTTAAATGTACAGCCGTTATTTACACAAAACACAGTTAAAGGAACAATAGTATATAAAACACTTAAGAATCAGCAATATAACTACTTTCAAGTTCTTCTGTTCAGGAAGCAAATATTTTCATACCTAACAGGTAGCTTTGCACACAAAACATGCTGAGTAATATGTGAAACTATGGAATACATCTTGAATGTCAACATTCTACTTTGATCACCCATATGTCAAGATGTGCTTTTAATGTGCATCTCTAAATGTTCAGAGTCCAAGGTGTTATAGCTATTTTAATCTAACACTTAATATACATTGTAACAGAAACATTGAAAGAAATGAAATCACAGAATGAATCCAGAATATTTTTAGGATTGTTAGATATTTCTTATTAAGACTTAAAGTTGTTTTCTTCCTTCCTCACTTCTTCCCTTCCTCCTTTCTTTTTTCTTTCTTTCCTTCCTTCCTTCCTTTTTTCCTGTCTTCCTTTATTCTTTCCTTTTAAAGTAAATTGCATATTTCTACTTCTGAGACAAGATTTTCACCAGTTCATCTTCTGATCCACAGTTACAACACTTCTAGAAAAGTTTTTCCTTTGAAGGATCCTTTAGAATCCTTTCTTGGCCAAACTTAATATCTGATTCAATTAAAATAGTTTTAACTACTCTCTGACTTAATGAACCAAGACAAGAAAAAACTATTTCCATAATATGCATAAGCAAAGAGGAATTCTGGGTATACCTATCTATATTAACAAAGTTTTAGTCAAATGGGGAGGAAACAAGTACCTACTAGTTCACAATCTAGTATAAACATTCAGTTAACCTGTTCTGAAGTTTTATATAATATTAAGTTTGATTTAATTTCTCAGACTTGATTAGTAAACCCCAAATCATTCCTTTCATCATGATGCAGTTTGGTGTACTCACTGAGGAGATTCAAAACGTTTATGATTACACCAATTGTTTTCTTTATATCCAGATGTTTGATGCAGCACAGTTGCTGTTTAAGAGCAGGGGAATAATTTATGGTTTGGTGAAATCACTTAACTTTCACAAATTTAAAATTCCAATTAAATCAATTTACTATGTACTAATTAAGAGGGGTTGTGGGGGTAGGTAATTCTTAATAAATGACAAAACTAACCAAACTGCAACACTGAGAATTCTTTATAGTAACATTGGACCTATACACATGATTAATACAAGAAAATGTAAAAATTTTGAAAGATCAATTATTAAGCAATAATGGAACCATTCAAACATGTTAGCTCTGTGTTAAAGATACAAATTACCTTACCATTAAAGAATTTCAATTTGTAAAATGAACTAAACCTAGACAAAGAAAGATAAATTTAGAAGATGCTAAATTTTACCAGTTGATATTAGTAAAGCTCTTCTGTATCTCAGTAGCAAAACCATACAACAATACTAGGTCCAAAAATTGTCAATATTTATTTTGTGAATTAACAACCTTTTAGCATACATCAAACATTAAGTGCACATAAGACATTAAGCTAATGTTTTTCATATGACATCACAAAATGAACTTTAATAGAAATATTTGAAGTCTCATTAAATTGTTCTTCATTTATGAGACACTGTATGAAGGTTTATCTTTTGTAAAAATTTCACGTCTAATAACTGTCATGATTAGTTTAGATTGTGGCTTTTTGTATCCTCACTAATTATAAATATAAATTTTCTTCTAAACATTTAAAGCAAGTGACTTAGGAATGCTGGCTATTCTCTATATGTAGATTAAGTGTTAAGAGTTTGAACACATTGTCTTCTGAACAAAAACTCTTATCACAAGGGTCTGTTGGCCTTAAACAATGAATTCTCTTGATCTCTTTGCCAAATTGTGAAAATGTCTATATCGTGTGTGTGTGTGTGTGTGTGTGTGTGTGTGTGTGTGTTCTGGAGCCTGTCCTGAAACTCGTTCAATACACCAGGCTGGCTTTGACTTCATAGAGATCTGCCTGTCTCTGCCCCACCCACAAGTGCTGTGGTTAAAAGCATGTACCATCAATGCTAAGCTTTTAAAAATATCCTAAATTTTATTAATATAATCTATGTTCAGCCAATCATCTCTTTACATATCTACTCATTTAATATTCACACATATCTACCTATGAATTTAAACACCATGGGCAGGATTTCTTGCCCACAAGTTTGCAGGTTTTAGAATGTTTGGTTTATCCAGCTCTTCTTTGTACGTGCCTTTTTTCCTTTAGAATGGCAATTTCATGTTTCTGCATCAGCTCGCCCATGGTGCTATGTCAATCTGTGTGCTATTTTATATGGAAGGACTAAGTCAGAATGGATAAATTTTAGAAATCTCCCTTGTTCTTCTTTTAAATTAAGTCAGCTTACACTTTATATGAACTATTTATAAACACAACTCCATTTGATGGTTAGGACTTTAATATTTATTAAATATAAAATTATGATAAACCACATATAAAAAGTGATTAACACATAAATACTTCAGATGATTGGATAATTCAATCATAACCTTACTAGCAAGACAGTTACTGTGAACTAAAATTTTGGCAAGCTGCTACTTACTTAGCAAAAATACATATCCTTAGAGTTAGGCTAAATGATAAAACAATGAACTATGGGAATGTGAGTTGTAAAAGGAAAGGACACTTCCTTATTGGACTAGTTTAAAAAATATCTTTATAACTTTTGAATTTTCTTTAAAACTTATTTTAAAATGTTAGAGTTCCCAGATTGTCATTTATTGTACTGATTTGTTTTGGGGGGTGGAGTAAAATAAATGAGCAGAAGAAGGCATTCAAAGCCTAGACACCCTTTTAGTAAGCATATGACAGTTTAAAAGTGCAAAGGATATTTAATACCTATTTACATTAATGTTTCCCATCACAATTCCATATATGAATAAAATGTAGATTCATCAAATTCAACTAAGTGTTGTAACTTCTCAACTCCCAACTCTTCCCAATAACTTGTAATCCATTTTAAAGCTTTCAAGTTGACTTTCACATTTTATTAAATCTTTTTGGGGGAGAGGGGTCATACCATAGACAATTTTATTGGTCAGAGAATAACTACTAGGGGTAAGTGTTCTCCTTGCAATATGTGGTCCTTCCAATAGAATATTATTTTAAGGTGTGTAACTTTTGTTTATGGTGCATTTGTTTAATTCTGTGAAGCTGTGATTCTTTGTCTAAAACACCCAATGGTCCTAATAAAGAGCTGATTGGCCATTAGTGAGGAAGGAGTAAGGTTAGGCAGGGCTGGCAGACAAAGTTTAAATAGGAGAAACAAGGAAAGGGTAGCAAGAGCACAAGAAGAGGAGGGAGTCAGGGGCCAGCCACCCAGTCATCCATGGAGTGGGATTGAAAATAAGATATACAAAATTAAGAAAATGAAAAATCCTAGGGGCAAAAGTATGATGGGTTATATTAAGATAAGAAAATCTGGCTAGAAACAAGCCAAGCTAAGACCAAGCATTCATGACTAGGAAGAAGCCTCTGTGTGTGAGTTTTTTGGGAGTTGGGTAGCTGGCCCCTCAAAAAGCCAAAAGAGCAAAAAGCAACAAACAACAGGTCCTAGGTACTGAATTCAAGTTTGGCAGCAACCTGTTTACCTGTGACAAATCTCACTGAGCAAAAAAAAAAAAATGCCAAAAAATATTAAAATAAAGTAAAACGCAGCCATACATGTGAAGGTAGGTAGACATCTTTACATGGGCTTTAGTGGCCAACCTTCAATACCATGGCTAATTTATAATCATCTTTATATGCCAAGACATCTCTTCAGTTAAATCGAATTTAAAAGCAATGAAAAAGCAGCCTGTGAAAATAAAATGTGTGTTTATTTTGCCTTGACTTATTTCACTCAAATTACAAAACTTTTGCAACCAATTCATTTCATTCATTTTATGGATATATAAAATTCACACACATGCAATTATATGTGTGTATGCATTATATATATATATATGTATATATATATATACACATATATTCATCTGTTGATGGTCAACTTGGTTAATTCTATTTTGTCAATGTTGTGAATAGTGTCAAAATAAATAGGGCCATGTAGGGATTAATTTGGTATGCTAGTTTCATTTAATTTGTATATTTACACAAAACTATGGTAAATGTATTATATGATACAACAATTTCTACTGTTCTTGAGGAGAAATGCTTTCCACATGGCTGTTATAACTGACATTACTTAACTAAGTAATATTCCTTCAACTCCTGAACATCTCAACAATCTAATGCCAGAATGATTTTTGTAATCAAGCATGTGAAAAGTAAATAGGTGTAATTATGTATTTTTGGAAAAATTTGACTAATTGGTGTCTACGTTTGCTTACTATTTCTTTGATAAAACATTTTAAATCAAAACAATGAAGGAGGGAAATTGTTATTTGGCTTTACATGTCCTAATCACAGCCCGACATAAAGAGAAGCAAGGGAAAGAATCATGGCATGAATGTGGAGGTAAAAATTGTAGCTGAACATGGTGGTCAACTGAAGAATGGGTAAAGAAGATGTAGCGCATTGACACAATGGAATACTACTCTGTGGAGAAAAAATCAATGGAAACTTGAAACTCAGAGGCAAATGAATGGAAATTGAAGAAACCATCCTGAATGATGTAAACAAGTCACAAAAAGAGGAACATGGTATGTACTACTTATATATGGATTTTAGACATAGAGGAAAGGATCACCACCCTATAATTCACAACACCAGAGAAACTAGGATACAAGGAGGAATCTAAGAGATTGATATAAGGACCCTCACAGAAGGGGATAGGAACAAGATTTCCT